>NW_027526460.1:218229-438229 GCF_048455015.1 Haemaphysalis longicornis
CATGGGGCCTGCGAACGCCGCGATTTTCGCATTTCAGATGCGGCTTGTTTGCAGACTGAATTAAGTTTGCCACCAGCAAAGGTTGTGATTTTAACAAGGGTGGTTTTATTTTACTTTCTTGGCAAGTTGTTTCTGCCTGGTTTGCGGTAAATATAAGTTTATTTGCGGTTTTATATAAGAATCGCCAATTCTTTATCAATATACGCACGCACAACAGAAAAGACAAACGTTTTGGTGTGCCCGCGCTTTTGTAGCGCTCATACAAGCAACGCCATCTGGTTTCCAAGCGTGCAAGTAGTGCCGAGCTGTGCTCCTATTGGCCGCAGGCCCGGCCCCTCTACGCCGCACACGCCGCACAAGCGGCGTTTGCTCGACCGCTTCAAATGTTTGGCACTTTGCCGCAGCAACGAAAAAAGGTGGTTTTGCCGCACGAGCGGCGCCGCATCAGCGAATTCGCAGGCGAAATCGCTCCATGTAGTACGGGCTTAAGGCTGTCTTCACTTTGCGATGTAAAAAGCGAACTTCGCGGCGCTGTCCCCAAGGGCGGGTGGAGAAGTGTCCCGCCGCATTGTGCGACGTTCCTTTGTGTAGCATCCCCCCACGGCTTTTTGTTCATTCAGACAGGTTTCAGCCGCAGACAGCGGCTGCGGAAAGTTGCTTGGAGATCCACTACCTTCTCGCCCCATATGAGAGGGAAAGAAAAAAGGGCAAGGGCTCAAGAGGTCTTTTCTCGCCACTGCCGACAGGACCCCGTGCGCACCCAGCTCCAGTCGTTACACCGGATCGTTTACCTGGCACACTGCAATTGTAGACGTAAGTATATGCGCAAGCGCATGCTTGTTCAGTCGTAGCCTGTTCGATGGTGTTATATCTTTCTCCGTGGTCTGTCCAACCGAGACCCGTTTATCGCTGGATATTCAAAACGAAGCGCCAGAGGCAGGGCCGGATTAAAGGGGGGGGGGGGGGGGGGGGGGGGGCTACGGGGGCTGCAGCCCCGGGCCCCCCGCTGTCAGGGGCCCCGCTTGATCATATGACAAAAAAAAATATATCGTGAGTGTGCTCGCTGCCCGCATTGAAAGTTGAAGGTGGGAGCTTCAACCTCACCTCCACACTGAAGCTTACTAACTCGGGACACTGGGGAGGAGTGGGTGGCCCCACACGTTATGGTTGACAACCTTCGAATCCATTTCAATTTAATTTAGTTATTCCGACTCCTCTTCCTTGTTTTCGCGACGTTTCTGAGAAAACGTCTTGGACCAAAAGTCGTGGGTACACAGCTTGACCGGGCCTAAGAAGCCACATAACAAAGGCCCCAAGCTCGGCTTTGGTATTTTCCGGCACAGGTCGTTTTGGTAGTCTTTTCGGTACACGAACATCCAAGTACGCGGGCGTTTCGGCGCGCGCACGTTTCGGTATAAGAAAGGTTCATGCATGCGAATAATGAAATAATGTCTGAAGAACATATTGTAAATTGGTTAATCCTGAGGGACGTTATATGTAATTATTGACAACTTAAGCAGTGCCCTACGGGCTCATACACAGTTTCCTCAGAAATTTCAATGTATAGCGCTTGACAAGGAAGTTCATTCAATAACGACCCGTTCAATAAAGCTAGTGGATTAGTTGAATCGCATAAGCGTGATTGATATCGACTCGATATTTCTCACTGAATGGAAAGCGTATATATGGTTATCTAAATGTTGAACGGTTGTGTAGACCACTCGGGGGATCGTTCGGCTTCAGCCCGCGCCTATGTGCTGTAGCCTCTGCAGGCTGTCTGAGCAACAAGCGTTGCGGAAGCTACATGTCCGCGCGACTCCGTGTGGACGCAGAGGCCGCCGGGCCAGCCCGACCCTAGCGGCTCCCTTCGAGCTGGGGAATCAGCAGGCCTAGCCGGTGTGAAGAGCTCGGGTGTGGACCCAAAACAAAGCAACAACAACGTCTGTTTTCTTTCGGGATGGCGAAAGCTGTGCCCACTTAAAAACGCATCCTGCGTGCGGCCCCTTCGATGCCGTCTTATAAACGGACCTCCGGCGCAACTCGGGGACGGTAAGCTGTTTGTCCCCGTGTGCGCTTTTCGCTTTGGGGTGAGCCGGCGGACGGCGCGGACCAAAGGGCGGCCCGCAGACCTGGTCCCGCTTGGGCGTGGCGGCAGGAGGAGAGGAACCCCTGAAGCAGCGCGGGAAAAACAGTGGACGCGGCAGACGTGTTGAGGACTCGAAAACTAGAGGTCCACCAATACTCGCCTCCGTCGTAGACCCCGAATCTAGACGAGAAGCTTCAGCGTGTTTCCACTGCCAGTTAGACCGAACAACGACCAGTCCGATCGACAACGAACTACTGACTGCGGGAACTGTTGCGCGGCACCGATGGAGCAGCAGCGCGGGGTTGAGCAGAGACATTATATCCCTATTAAACTGTTGTCTGATGCCACCTCTCGTGCTCACCTGTCGCTCTCCAACCCAAAGTGGACCCGTTAATGTGTAACGGCTTGCCGACTAGCAAGACCATTACAGCTGCGCAACAGGAGTTTATCGCCGCTAAAAGTTCGATGGCCATACGCAAACCACGAAGCGGACCGCTCCCCAGCCTAAAAAGCGACATTTCTCTGCATAATAGTAGACATCAAGCCAAGAAATTAGTTTCCGGAAAGCGTAAAATTATGTATAATTTATCACTGATCAGAGAGCATATGATGGGGTTCGAAAATTTTCGCAATATTAAAGCGGAATAATTATCATAATCATCGTCATCATAATAATCATCATCATCAATAGGGCCCCAAGGACGCAGTAGCCCCGGGCCCCAAAGTTTCCTAATCCGGCACTGGCCAGAGGCGGCGTTTGGGAAATGTGAGCGACATACAAGGAAGGTGTGCAGGAGCAACTCGTGAGTATTTTCTTGCTTATAGGCCCGTGCACACTTGCGACGAAGCAACCCGATTTCTGTCGCGGCGACAAATTGGCCGAGACCGAACGACAAAACGGATCGCCGGGTGGCAAAAGCTTCCGAAATCGCGTCTCAAAGTCGCAGTGTGAACAGGCCTTATATGTTTGGTGAACTATATAGTAGGCAGTATTGATGGAAGAATCGATGTTACGGGTACGTTGCATGGAAACGATTTTTGTTCGTTGCATGGAAACGATTTTTGCGCGCCTTGCGCAAAGTGAATTCGGATAACTAAGCTCACACTCGAATGATCTTCACTTCAGCCGGGCAAGTCAGGTAGCGGCTTGGGCACGCGAAACAAAATAATGTGCGTCTCACGTTAGTTCGCTGGGCGAAATTTTGAAAAAAAGCATTACGTTTGCCCCTAATTGCCTGGCGATGCGATAATTATGTTGGGAACGCCGGGGTTCCTTAACGTGAAAAAAAAAAAAAAAGGAGGGGGGGGGGGTGCAGCTACTTCGGAATGTAGTCGATATACAAATGCAAACGAACAGGTCAGAATGCACCCTTTGGTAGCCTATCGCAAAAAGTTCGTCAAACTTCTGGGATATATTGTTAAAAGCCGCAAACCTGAGCCTTTTGTCGTAGCTTTCTTCGCTGGCGATAAGCAACCAGTCAACCTGCGTGGCTATACAGCCAACTTTGTTAGAAAGGGGCACTTTGAGGGCTGAAGGTGTCACAGAGGGTGGGAAAAAGTGCGCTGTTCGAGTACATGCGTTCGTTTGCGACTTACATTTTTGAAATGCATTAAGCAGCATAGCACGTTCTTGAGTTGTGAGAAATGCACCCAAAAAGGCTGGTAAATAGCAGCTGGTAAAGAGTCGAAGTCACTTTCATTGCAGGCTATGGTTTTCAAGATACCCTCAAACCGAGAAAGCCGCGGAGTTCATCGACGATGAGTGCCAATCCCGAGACCATATGAATCAGTAAGTAAATATTGCTCAATTGTGTAAATGGCTAGCGGGTTTAGCGAATCAAAATGGAAAAGCGAGTTAAATCGATAACGCACAGCACAACAGGAGCTGGAATAACTAGGGCAGGTGCCACTTTCAACTAAGCCGATAAAGATCCGAAGGGGGTAATTGGGGGTAGGAGGTGTGGGAGGTACTAGGTCATGCTAGCGATCACCCACTCCCTCTAAAGGGAGCCGTTCCGCCCAAAACAGGTCACTCTGGATACAGAGTTTAGCCTACTGCGCGTACTTTATCAGAAGTTTGGAACCAACACGCTTTCATTGGGGCCGCATTGATCATGCACAGCCGTCGCTCGCCGAAATAAAACCGACATGCTTCGAGCAAAAAGGCTAGTTCTAGTACTGTTCATCGGTGGTGCGGTTTCGAACAGCTTGAATCAAAGGCTTTTACATCCGTGATTCCAGGCGCTCTTCCCAACTTTTGAAAAATCCTGTAAATGCTCAGCAGTGATGAATAACAGGGTACGTTTCATATGACGAGGTAACAACGCCGAGCGTGAAAAAACAAAAACCATGGTTAAAGTGAACGCTAACAAATTTAGTGGCTGCAATGATACGCATGGCTTTGACTGAAAAACTGAACCTTCCTGCATTCGTGCAAAAAAAAAAAAAAAGAATAATACCCGGGTTGTTGTAAAATGCTCAAATTCTTCCTCCTTTCTTCCCCTAGCCTGTTCCAAGCATGTATTAAACATGTCACACAACTCTTTTCAGTGCTGAGAAAGACTAGGATCGAAGTTGTTCGTTTATGAGTTCCCACTTTGGTTCCCTTTATTACGTAAGTAAACTTGGACCATTATACACATTCGTGTTTAATGGGTGTGTTCTTTTGTGTGAACCATCTGTAATACCTTTGTAGCACTTTGTGTTCTTTTTTAGGTGAAAGATCTGCCGGACTGGAGGAGCAAACGTCGCTTCTACAACCAAGCGAATTTTCAGATGGGTTGTTTCGATTGAGGTAGCGGTCAGATCTATATACAGTTGGACAGGAAGAAAAGAAGAAAAAGGTCCGAGAGGCTTATCCGTTCCCGAGTAGTATTTGGTGAGTGTATAAAATTTCTGAGAGCGTATTTTGATTTGTTTTAGTAGTTCAATTTATGAACTGCTATGCAGCCCATAACTAGTCGCGCCCTATGCTTTCCAGCTGCTGCTGGTGTGACGCAGGTCACAGTCGATAGCGGGCCACATCATTGGTGACTGGATCCACTTTGCGAATATTGGGCTTGCACAAACCCACAAGGTAAGCAATAAACTGATATTCTCAAAATTTAATAGTGCATTTATATTTAAATGATTTTCATCCTAATCTCTGCCTAATAAAAGTACATGAACCATGCAGAAGACATAACACTCCGCTAGCGAGCGACTTTGACGAACAGTCACTAACCTGTATAGGTTACTGACTCGGGAGATTCAAGTTGGGAGTCAGGTGACCCAAAATTTTGTGCGCTTGCTTTCTTCTGGTCATATGGTTAGCACGAGTTGCTGCGTAGCTGCTTGTTCGTTTACTCTCCTTTTAGTGTGTGCGTGTGCGTGTGTGCGCTCGTTAACTAAACAAATCCTTAGGCAGCGACTACTTTTTCGCGCAAAACAGCCTACTGCCGCAGCGTACTGAAGTAGGAATTGTTTGCTTTTTCCACACAGACGCAGCCAGCCCCTGGATGGAGCCTCCTCTCCTGCACAGCAGCAGCAATGGAGTGTAAATAAAAAAAAATATATGTAACCATGCAAAAATAAAATAAAATTTTATTTGAAATTTCACTTTTCCTTGTTATTTTGAAAATGCTTTAAAATATATCGTAACCGGCAAACTTAGATAACAGAAACAATGCTCCACGATACACATTCCACACGTTTGGCAAAACGTCACTGTAACGTTCATGCTCCACATTCTGAAAAGGTTTTGCAACGTTAAAAGATCGTTTCAAGCGTGTTTTCCGCAATGTTAGGTAAATGTAAATCCAACATAATTAATATGTTGTCGAAATGCTTCCTCACAGTTCCAATAATGTTTGACGAAACGTTACTGTAACGTTTTTAGTTCTTAAAATGTTTTGGTAGGGTGCTTCTGCAACGTTAGGTAAACGTAGCTCCAAAAGTATTTATGTGTTGTAGAAATGCTTTCTTACTGTTCGCATAACGTTTGGCGAAATGTGATGTAACGTTTTACATTGTTTTTAAACGTTTTTTGAACGTTATTAGCTTGTTCGCTGCAGCGTTAGGGAAATGTAACACTAACATTAATAATATGTTGTAAAAATGTTTTGTGGACGTTTAAATAATGTTTGACAAAACATTATTGTAACGTTTTTGATAACATTAGTTAAACATTAAAAAAAATGACATTAAGAACATTGCTCTAACGTTAGCACCAAACAAAAAAAATACGTTCTTCTAATGTTCTAATTGCAGCGATGGCGTAGAGGTAGAACACCCGCCTCGCGTGCAGCAGGGCCGTGGTTCGAATCCCGGTGCCGGACAGTTCCCACCGGATTAAAAAAAAAAAATCCGCGTATTGATGGAATTGCACAAAGGGGCTTGGGGTGCGGCCTGACCCCGGCGACCATTGCCGGCAATGCACTCCCTCACCAGAGCAGGATTGGCCACCCTGGTGTAGTAACGGCCACAACCTCCCATGAATACACCAATTAACCCTCGGCCCTCAGTCCCCAGCGGCTGCGAAGCAACTGACCACGGCGGCGGTCAGACCTGTGACGCAGCAGAGGGTGCTAAGAATCCCTGGATCCGGACAGGCCGCCAATGGAATCTGAACCTGGCAACGTTTAACGCGCGAACCTTATCTAGCGAAGCAAGTCTCGAGGTGTTGTTCGAGGAATTAGAGGGCATTAAATGGGATGTAATAGGGCTTAGCGAGGTTAGGAGGGCAGGCGAAGCCTTTACGGTGCTGAAAAATGGACACGTCCTATGTTACCGTGGTCTAGAGGACAGAAGAGAACTGGGAGTGGGATTTCTAGTCAATAGAAGCATAGCTGGCAACATAGACGAATACTATAGCATTAACGAAAGGGCAGCAGGTGTTGTAATTAGGCTCAATAAGAGGTACAAGCTCAAGGTGGTGCAGGGCTACGCGCCCACATCCAGCCACGACGACCAAGTAGTGGAACGCTTCTATGAAGATGTGGAATCGGCAATGGCTAAAGTAAAAACACAGTATACTGTAGTTATGGGGGACTTCAATGCTAAAGTAGGCAAGAATCAGGCTGGAGACAAGGCAGTTGGGAACTATGGTATGGGCTGTAGAAATAGCAGGGGGGACCTACTAGTTGAGTTTGCAGAACGGAATAACCTACGCATAATGAATACCTTCTTCTGTAAACGGGAGAGTAGGAAATGGACCTGGAGGAGCCCGAATGGGGAGCACAAAAATGAAATAAACTTCATATTATGCGACAAACCCGGCGTCGTGCAAGATGTGGAAGTGCTCGGAAGGGTAAGGTGTAGTGACCACCGTATGGTAAGATCTCGAGTTAGGCTAGATTTGAGGAGGGACCGCAACTAGCTAGTACGAAAGAAGCCGATAAATGAGCTATCAGTAAGACGTAAGAGTTCAGGATCGCGCTGCAGAACCGATATTCCGCCCTTAACGAGGAAGCCGAGCTTACGACACAGGAAGCCAGCGACAACCTTACACGCATTATCACGGAGTGTGCAGTAGAAGTCGGGGGCACCATGGCTAGACAGGATACTGGTAAACTTTCACAGGAGACGAAAGATCTAATCAGGAAACGGCAAACCATGAGAATCTCTACCGCAGCTGACAGAATAGAACTAGCGGAGCTTTCGAAGTTAATCAATAAGCGCAAGACAGCTGACATACGGAAGTATAATATGGAGAGGATCGAATACGCTGTAAAGAATGGAGGTAGCCTGAAAGCAGTGAAGAGACGTCTTGGCGTGGGGAAAAATCAGATGTATGCACTTAAGGATAAGCAAGGCAATGTCATCACAAATAGGAATAAAATAGTCACAATGGCCGAGGAGTTCTATAGGGATCTGTACAGTAGCCGGGACATCCAGGATAATGCCGAACGAGACAGTAGTTCAGAGGAGATAGACATCCCACCAGTAACGACCGAAGAAGTAAGGAAGGCTTTGAAAGAAATGAAACGGGGCAAAGCGCCTGGTGAGGATCAGATAACAGCAGACCTCTTGAAGGATGGCGGCGAAATTCTGCTTGAAAAACTGGCAAACCTGTATACGCAATGCCTAATGACCGCAATGGTACCGGAATCTTGGAAGAACGCGAACATCATCCTAATCCATAAGAAAGGCGACATGAAGGACTTGAAAAATTACAGGCCGATCAGCTTACTGTCAGTCGTCTACAAGGTATTTACCAAGGTAATCGCTAACCGAATCTCTGCAACCTTAGATTTCAGTCAACCTAAAGAACAAGCAGGGTTCCGTAAAGGTTATTCAACAATTGACCATATTCACACGATCAATCAGGTGATAGAGAAGTGCGCTGAGTATACTGAACCCCTATATATAGCCTTCATAGATTATGAGAAAGCATTTGACTCAGTCGAAACCCTAGCAGTCATTCAGGCATTACGGAACCAGGGGGTAGATGAGCATTATGTAAGAACACTAGAGGATATCTACAATGGCAGTACAGCTACCATCATCCTCCATAGGGAGAGCAGTAAAATACCTATAAGGAAGGGTGTCAGGCAAGGAGACACAATCTCTCCAATGTTATTCACAGCATGCTTACAAGAAGTATTCAGAACGTTGGATTGGGAAGAGGTGGGAGTAAGGGTTAATGGAGAATACCTCAGTAACCTCAGATTTACTGATGACGTTGCCTTGCTAAGTAACTCGGGGGACGAATTGCAAAGCATGCTTTCCGCACTGGGCGAACAGAGTAGAACCGTGGGCCTGAAAATTAATACGCAGAAAACTAAAGTAATGATCAATAACCTTGGGACAGCACAGCAGTTTGAGATAGGTGGCGAGGCAGTGGAAGTGGTAAGCGAATATATCTACTTAGGCCAAGTTGTGACCCCAGATCCCAACCATGAGGCAGAGATAATTAGAAGGATCAGAATGGGGTGGGGTGCATATGGCTGACATTCTCAGATAATGAATAGCAGCCTACGATTGTCGCTGAAGAAGAAAGTGTATGACAGCTGCATCTTACCGGTACTCACCTACGGGGCAGAAACTTGGAGGCTCACTAAGAGGGTTCAACTTAAATTGAGAACGACTCAGCGGGCAATGGAGCGGAAAATGATAGGTGTAACATTAAGGGACAAGAAGAGAGCGGAGTGGGTCATGGAGCAAACTGGTGTTAAAGACATATTAGTAGAAATTAAGAAGAAGAAATGGACGTGGGCAGGGCATGTAATGCGAAGGCAAGATAACCGCTGGTCATTAAAGGGACCCTGCAACACTTGCCATCGACTACTAGTAATGTATTTTGGGATAAAGTCTATTGCCCCAGAAATCTCCTCCTGCAAGAATTATGAAAATCCGTTCACAATTAACGAAACTACGTGCGATGAGGAATCGCGCATAATCGTTCCCTCTCAACTCGACCGCGGACAACGCGACGAAAGCTGCGCGCTCTCTCCCGGAGAGGGGGGCGGCTCGCGGCGTTCTCTTCGGCGGCCTTCGATATATCACATGCCGCGTAGTTTCCTCCTTTTCTCCGCAACGCGGAGGGGCCTATTTCCGGTCTGGTGCCACAAAAAAGCAGGCATGGGTGCCTGCTCGCAAGTGCGTGCTCGGGCTGGTAGGACGTTTTTGACTAAATAAAGGTTTGTAGTCGAGTGGTCCCGTTGGAAGGGAAGTATTGAGCTTATCACTCAAACTCATCGCGCACTCAAAACACAAAAGAAACGGCAAAACTGTGCCTACAGGTTCAGGCATAGAAGACGTTCGTACACAGTGATGACGACAGCGGAAATGAGATAATCTAGCCGCGAAGTTGACCAGTGACAACCGATCGGGCAGCCATGGCCTATGTGACGTCCCTTAGGCCATGCATAATGAGGACAACTGAAGAGAGAGCGGTTGGTTTTTCCGCGTCTTTCACATCGATTTGCGTGCTCACCGCTCCACGTGCACGTGTAATATTTGGCTCAGGTATTCCTGGCACTGTAATCTAAACGTCGCGCAGGTTTACTTGCACTGCTCAAAGAGTGTTGCAGGGTTCCTTTAAGGGTAACAGAGTGGATCCCCAGAGAAGGCAAGCGTTGCAGGGGCGGCAGGAAGTTAGATGGGCAGATGAGACCAAGAAGTTTGCGGGGATAAATTGGTCACAGTTGGCACAGGACCGAGGTAATTTTAGAACAATGGGAGAGGCCTTTGCCCTGCAGTGGGCGTAGATAGGCTGGTGATGATGATGATGATGTTTTGGTGCTACTTGGGATGTATACCACAGTTAGAATATGCTTCTGTTGCCTGGAACGGCATCTCCAAATCTAGTAGTGAATTATAGAACGTGTGCAGAAGAAGTTTTTATCCATATTGAAGCACCGTTATCACAATCACAGTTTTCACTCTGATTCTGACTTACCCATAGTCCCTTCCATCCCTTCCTTGAACTGCAGACGTATGCGTGCAGACCTTACATTTCTTCACAAAATTGTTCATGGTGACCTTTCTTGCGCAGACCTGCTTAACTGTTTAGAGTTTAGTGTACCACAAAGGCCCACCAGGTCGCATCGCCCGTTCTTGACTGCTGCGCGCAACTCCAATCATTCTCCTGTGCGCAGAATACAGAATTGTTACAACCGCTTCTTTGAACGCCTTGACATCTTTCAGAAATCCTTTACAATTTACCGTACAGCGCTGTCGAATACAGTATGTTAAACACTTATGTCTGTCGTTCTTTTTTTTCTGGAACTTGGTTTCTCTGCGGTTGTGTCTATCCAACTGATAGTTGCCTGTTTTTGAAACTGTTTACTGTCATCTGTTCGTCTTATCATTTGTCTCTACACTCTTGAGCACGAGGTCGCGGGTTCGATTCCCGGCCGCGGCGGCCGCTTTTCTGATGGAGGCGAAAAGCAAAAACGCCCGTGTGTACGAGATTTCGGCGCACGTTAGATCCCCAGGTGGTCAAAATTAATCCGGAGCCCTCCACTACGCCGCGCCTCATCGCCTGCGTTGCGTCGGCGCGTTAAACCCTAAAATCAATCAAATCAATCAATCAAGTCTCTACACTCTTGCCATTGTTTTTGTTGTATTACTGTCAAACTTTGTTGCTCTGCCTGTCGTGTGGCCTTTACGACAGGCAGAGCAACATAGGCATCTTCTTTTTTTATTTTTTACCTGTACCCAGGCTCCGCCTGTGCTTTATTTCTGTCATTTTCACTACTTCAATTTGTGTGTGTCTTGTCGCTTGTTTGTTTCTTGCTATATGTTTCTTGTATTTTGTTTTCATGTAACTACCCGTGCGCCAGCACTCAGGCCTCTGGCTGTTCCTGGGCACGTAAATAAACATGATTGATTGATTGATTATTATTATTATTATTATTCCCCGGATATTTTACCTGCTATTGATCTTGTTTTCGTTATAGTAACTTCTTTTTACCTGCTTGCCTTACTGTATGGATAGTATGCTGTGTGGGGACCAGCTAGGTTCTAACGGCGGCCTAGCTCGATCCTCGAGATCCGGCCGCAAGGCTAGCTCCACTGAACACCGCCGCGGATCACCAACTTGGCGTATCGGCAGCGAACAGCAAGGAACACAGGACACAGAATTCGCCCACTCCGACGTTTATTGCAATGCAATAAAGGAGACGTCGGGCGCGTCGTTCTACACCGCCAACCACCTTAGCCGGGCGGGAGAGACAGGCGCGAGGGCGGACAAAGGAAGGCCAAAAAGGAGCGAGTCGTACTTACGGCCGCTCCCGACGATGGTTCGTGTCCCAAGAGGCCGTACCTCCGTCGTCCGCCTCGGACCAGGCCGCCGGAGCTTCCGGGCAAACCTGTCACGTGAGGGGGTCGGCCGCGCCCCCTCGCTCTCGCGGGTATCCTCCCGGAGGGGGAAGCGCGCGACCGCGAAGAGAGAGGTACCACCCCTCTCGCCTCCGCGGCGGGCCGAGAGGGATAGGCAAGATGGCGGAGCTCCGCAATTCCCACAGCTGTTTATATGACTTTTTTGTAGTTTTCCATTTTATGGATTGCTGTTATAACGTTACACGATTATCTGTAGTGTGCAGATGTTCTGTTTCATCTTGTACGATGTAATTACGAATTCTGTTGTATCCTGTCAGTTTTGTTTGTGTTCATTGCATGTAGTGTATACGCTATCTACGTTTTGTTGTGATTTGTGCGGTATACTTTGTAATATACATGGTAAAAGTAATTTTTTTACTCTTTTATCTTATACGTTGTCAAAGTACGTGTTCTTTCCTTTCACTCTTTTCCCTTTTTTTTCACTTGTATCAATCTGTGTGCCAGCACCAAGGCCTCACGGCTGTTCCTGGGCACAATAAGTATACATTATTATTATTATTATTATTATTATTATTATTATTATTATTATTATTATTATTATTATTATTATTATTATTATTATTATTTACGACAGGCAGAGCAACATAGGCATCTTCTTTTTTTATTTTTTACCTGTACCCAGGCTCCGCCTGTGCTTTATTTCTGTCATTTTCACTACTTCAATTTGTGTGTGTCTTGTCGCTTGTTTGTTTCTTGCTATATGTTTCTTGTATTTTGTTTTCATGTAACTACCCGTGCGCCAGCACTAAAGCCTCTGCCTGTTCCTGGACACTTAAATAAACATGATTGATTGATTGATTATTATTATTATTATTATTATTATTATTATTATTATTATTATTATTATTATTATTATTATTATTAAAAACGTAAGTTGTTTCCTATAGTAGGAAAACTCAACAGCTGCAATACCCCTATAAAATAGCAAGCACTGCACTGCCGAGGGTGACCGAAATTCGGGAAATGGGAGTACTATTTGATTCTTCTCTGACTTTCTCTTCCCACGTTACACAAATTACCGGACGCTCTCTTCGATGTCTGGGTGCTGTTTGCAGGTATTCTAGAGAGTTTAAAAGTCATCTTCCTTTCTTAAAGTTGTATTCGGCTCTCTGCTTACCTCTTCTTGAATACGGTTCTGTTGTTTGGAATGGAACTTGCAAGTCCAATAGTGACCGCATTGAAAGGGTTCAAAATAAGTTCCTTTCTATCTTTAGGCACCGTTTCCGTCATGTACAAGAAGACGCAAACGGCAGCATGTCTTGTCTCAAAAGTATTCCTTCCCTTTGGTGTCGACGAATGAGAGCTGACATTATCTTTCTTTATAAACTTCTTCATGGTGATATTTTGTGTGATGACTTGGTTGCACTTATCAATGTCAACTTGCCGAACAAACTTTTCCGAAGATTTCGAACTTTCAGGACAGATGCTTTAAGTAGACGACGCCCGTCCATCTGCAGAATACAATGTGCATATAATGAATATTCCGATCGTCTTGATATATTCCAGAGCTCTTTGTCTTTGTTCTCTAATGAATTGAAAACTGTTGTAGCTTAAGTGCCTTTATGTCATTTGTGCCGTATTTCTGTTCCGTATTTATTCTATGCAAATCATCATCTTGATTGTTTGTTTTTCACTTTTCCTGATTTTGTGTTGCTTGAATTTCTGTCGGTTTAAATGTCAGTGCTTGTAATGCTGAACTTCGTTTTTCCATTTTGAAACTTCCTAACATTTTGTTACAAAACCTTTGTTTTATGTGTATAATCTATCTCCGTCATGTTCATTGAGTATTTGCTTGTGTATTTTCAATTTTTCACGTGCCTTCAACGTTTTTGCTGGCCGGGTGTCATGGCTTCTAACACTAGGTTTCCTTTTTTTTTTTGCTGTTTTGCTTTCTGGGATCTCTGTAACTATTTCTACCTTATTGTTTCTTTCATATATATGGTTTTCTGTGTTGTGTTGTCTTGATTTTAGTTTGTTTTTATGAATGCTTGTATATGGTGTACCAGTACCAAGACCCTAGGGTTGTTCCTGGGCACCAAAATAAAGGTTGATTGATTGATTGATTGATTGATTATTATTATTATTATTATTATTATTATTATTATTATTATTATTATCACAGTTTTCATCCTGATTCTGACTTATCCATAGTCCCTTCCATCCCTTCCTTGAACTGCAGACGTATGCGTGCAGACCTTACATTTCTTCACAAAATTGTTCATGGTGACCTTTCTTGCGCAGACCTGCTTAACTGTTTAGAGTTTAGTGTACCACAAAGGCCCACCAGGTCGCATCGCCCGTTCTTGACCGCTGCGCGCAACTCCAATCATTCTCCTGTGCGCAGAATACAGAATTGTTACAACCGCTTCTTTGAACGCCTTGACATCTTTCAGAAATCCTTTACAGTTTACCGTACAACGCTGTTGAATACAGTATGTTAAACACCTATGATATGTCTGTCGTTCTTTTTTTTTCTGGAATTTGATTTCTCTGCGGTTGTGTCTATCCAACTGATAGTTGCCTATTTTTGAAACTGTTTACTGTCATTTGTTCATTTTTTCATTTGTCTCTACACTCTTGCCGTTTTTTTTGTTGTATTACTGTCAAACTTTGTTGCTCTGCCTGTCGTGTGGCCTTTACGACGGGCAGAGCAACATAGGCATCTTCTTTTTTTATTTTTTACCTGTACCCAGGCTCCGCCTGTGCTTTATTTCTGTCATTTTCACTACTTCAATTTGTGTGTGTCTTGTCGCTTGTTTGTTTCTTGCTATATGTTTCTTGTATTTTGTGTATTTTTTTTCATGTAACTACCCGTGCGCCAGCACTCAGGCCTCTGGCTGTTCCTGGGCACGTAAATAAACATGATTGATTGATTGATTGATTGATTGATTATTATTATTATTATTATTATTCGGTCAGACTACATAGCCAATGTAGAAATCAGCGCTACGCGCGACCAGAAAAGTTTCTGGCAGTATGTTCGCTCTCGATCTGCTGGCAAGGTTGCCGAAATCGTTAACCTTCTAGACGACAATGGAAACCCGATTGGAGATGTTGCTAATGCCCTTGCGAATCATTTCAGCTCTGTATTTCCAAAGGGTGAAGTTAACATTGTGTCCAACTCTTCCTCTGCGTCGTCTAAATTCTGCGTTCCCAGAATAAGTGAGGACGACGTTCGGAAAGCCCTGAAGCGCCTCAAACCGTCATTTTCCTGTGGCCCTGACGGCATTGCTCCCGCAATATTAAAAACCTATAGGGAGCTTCTGATGCCTATACTAACCGCTATATTTAATAATTCAATTCAATCTGCTACTTTTCCAGCAGCCTGGAAGTTAGCACGCTTAGTCCCTGTTTTTAAAACTGGTGCCAAAGATAGTGCTAGAAACTATCGGCCTATTTCGCTTCTGTGTGCGGCGTCTAAGCTTTTTGAGACTGTGTTGCACGATGTTTTAACTTCCAGTGTTAAGGGCATACTAATTTCCGAACAGCACGGGTTTATGTCCGGACGTTCCACAACCACTAACCTCGTTTCTTTCATGCAGCGAGCGTCCGAAGCGGTTCATCAGAGGAGGCAGCTCGATACTGTGTACTTTGACCTGAGCAAGGTTGTTGATGTGGTCAGTCACCCATTGTTAATTTCTAAACTGTCACTCCTGAACATGGATAATTCGACTATAATTAGTTACTTGCGTGGGCGGACCTGCTACGTAAATGTTTACGGCCAGCAATCCTATAGCTCACACTAAACTTTTTTACACCCTTTTAGCCAAAAAGGGCGTAGAATAGGTGGAAAAAGGGTGTTTGGAGGCCTTTACACCCTTTTTCTTGAGTCTCAACACCCTTTTCCGAGCTGTACGCCCTTTTTGTTTGAAAATAAGGGTGTTGATCAACTTCAACACCCTTGGTTTTTCTTAGGGTGTTGAAAGGGTGTGGAAAAGGTGTTCAGCTGTTCATTGAATAAGGCCATGTTCGGATGCATAATAGCACTGTAAAGAAGAAGACATCCCCTCATAAACTCCTCTACTCGCAACAAATTTCCAAACGCAAAAAAAAATAATTGCTCTTATGCAATGATCGCTCGTTTCCTTATTGGGTGCACCTCATGCCCCAAGTTTAGCTTTGGCACGTGAAACACCAATTTGAACCTTCAAAATTAAGAAGACTGTAGTCGTGTGGCGAAAGGGATGCTTACGAACTGCAACACGCTTGGCTTTCGGTAGGTTGTTGAAACGGTGTGAAATAGGTGTTCAGTTGCAAAAAAAGAACAGCGGAGCTGGGGGTCGACCCAGTTTCTTCCGGTGTTGCTAGGTTTTGTTATGTTTGCTAAGGTTTACAATGTTCTTGCTAAGCCAGGATGACCGCTCAGGGATGAGGCCTAATTTAACCGGATTTCACAAGGCTGTTCCAGTGTGCCCGCCTTCCCCCCCCTCCACATTTCCAGGAGATCCAAGAGGGAAACAAGGTAGGTCGGCCCCCAGCGTTGCTGTTTCTCCAGCCTTGCACCACTATTGCAAGCTGCCCGAATTTTTTTACCTTTTAGAATCCAAAAAAGACTAGTACCTTTGAAATGGTACAGTAAGAGGTGCGGATACGCATACGCCCCTTGTGCTCACACTCTAACAAGCTCGAAAGCCGACTTCACTGTCATAACACCCTATCTGCGGTGGTGCACCCTTTACATGCGCCCCAGTTTTTTCTTTGTATTCTTTTGGTAATGCTGCCGAAACTACCTCCTGAAGCTTAAAGAGCTTCACTGGTAATAAATTATGCCAATTCATATTGCTGTAAACATCCTGAGCCACAACCCCCCTACCCTCCGCCCCCCCCCGCCCGCTGGTAGAGAAAGTTCAGTCCACCCGTGTGAACAGGTACAAAATGCCTCCAAAATTGGAGGTCTCTCCACCTTTTTTCTTCGTTGGCGGTCTTTTCTTACACCCTTTTTTTCTTTACGCCCTGTTTCTTAGTTTCGAACACCCTAATTTGTAGCTTTACACCCTTCTGGGAAAGAGGGTGTTGAAATAATGAACACCCTTTTTGAAGGGTGTTGAGGTGGCAGGGAAGATTTGTATGGTATTTAATCAAATTCTTTAAGTTACGGATCAGAAAAACTACCTCGTAATTAAAAAGTTTTTGCAAATCCACGTGCTGATTTGTATATTCTCGTAGTAGAATCCATACTTCCAAAATTAGCGCTAAATATCAGTTTTTTGCGACAAGCCCACCGACTCCATCTGGGGGCTTTCCTCTGCTGGGTATAAAAGCAAGAACAGCACATGTATTGCTAAGTAAGTATGCACGCCCTGTATCGCTAGCATCCCGTGTTCCAACTGTAACTTGTACGTATTGTGGCTGTTTGTGTTGAATGCTGCGCGCTCCGCCGTTTGACATTGCCTCTGCGCATGCCATCACCTCAGAAAAAGGGTGTGAGACTCAACACCCTTTTTTTAGGGTGTTGAGCATCCTCAACACCCTTTTTTAAAGGTGTTGAGCTCAACACCCTTTTTTATCCATACACCCTTTTTTTGCCAAAACACCTTTTAAGGGTGTTAGCCATGGGACAAGATTTTTACACCCTTTTCGGCCCAAAAGGGTGTAAAAAAGTTTAGTGTTACTGCGTTTCAAGTGGTGTGCCACAGGGGTCGGTTCTAGGCCCTCTTTTATTTTCTTCATTTGTCAATGATGTTTCCGCTGCTATAAGGCATTCTTCTTTTTTACTTTATGCTGATGACATCAAGATTTTCAAGGAAGTTTCGTGTCTTAGCGACTGCGGGCATTTGCAAAGAGACGTGGATGCATTTACATTCTGGTGTTATGAGAACGAACTGATATATGGTGCTCCGCTGATTATGTAAACGCACAAAACCGATTTAAATCGTAGTGTATAGCCGTAGCATGGACATCTGAGGAACCGGTGGTTACGGAGACACGGCTAGTAAATTCAGGTCAGTGTAACTACAATCGGCTGCATCATATATATATATATATATATATATATATATATATATATATATATATATATATATATATATATATATATATATACGCCGGTTCCGCGACGCTGGCCTGTGACACACACCTGGCGCTAATACAGACCGAAAATACCACACTAAGATCGCGTCGGAAACATTTACACTCTCGTAAACACACCCCATTTCCGAACAGAGTGACTGCTCCACACAAACATGAATTTCAAACGCCCACAAACGGTAAATCTCAGTCGTGAACGTGCCGCAAAAGCAGCGGCGGCACTGGGGAGCGGGGCGCGGACTCCCGCGCCTGCTTTCGAAACGGGCCGCTAGGGGGATTTCAGTGGCGCCCCTACAGGCCGCGCTCGAGGCGTATTCGCCGCGAGCTCGACATGTAGGTGGCGACACCGTCGCGCTGCTAGTGTGGATGCTCCGCTGAGCGGCCCGTAAGAATGTGCACTGTGGGCGCGCTTCGTGCTTTTTTCTCGCAGTATGTGCGCACGAAAGGGGCAAACAAGAGTGGTATGCTGTAGTTCGGTTCCTCAACGTTCAATGTATAGCATGGAAGCGGCAGTAAGTTTTCATTACTACGTCAAAAAAAGCGACGGCTCATCGGGAATCTCAGAATGGCCGTAATTGTGACAATGAACTTGTACGCTGTGGCTCGTAGCAAGCTCGATCTTTCCAGACTATGGCTTTGAGCCTTCAATAAAAGCATAAATAGAAACAAATCAGGAAGCCTCGATCTCTGAAATTCAGTTTACAACGGCAATCTCAATCGCTTTCACTGGTAGCAAGACGCATTCTTGCATTTGTGGGATGCCCTGAAATGGTAACACTACTTAACTGCCCCGAAATTCTTTCTAAGAGCTTACGATATTTTTTGTGTGTTCAAAAGGCAACATAAAATTACTGAATTTTGATCAGCGCAGAGATATAAATGTAACCGCTCTAACGGGTCTTTTAAATGAAATTTTAGCGACTCTCAAGGAAGGTTTGATGAATAACGGTTTCAGATCACTTATTTACGGCTTTCGTCGCAAGTGAACCTGCGAATTGAATTGCCAACGCACGCAGTACAATCAACATCTCATGTTTAGCTAGGTTTTCGCAAAGTGACAAGCAGGTTTACAGAGTGCAAACCAATTAAGCTTCTGGGACGTACCTCACAGTGAGCACAAATTTTCTGTTACGGCTGCTCTGTTGACCATTTGCGTTTCTTTTAAAATCTAACAGGTGCCTGAAACAGCGAGATGTGTTTGCATTCTTGCGTAAGGTCGCTTACGAACGAACCCTAAAGATGGCAATAAATGAAGTTGCGCTGTTGCAGATGTAGTAAAACATTTCCTTTTTATTTCTCGTTGCGAATCAGTGCAACGGGTTCCCGGTAACTACTTTGTTGTAAACTGAATATCGCCTTTGTCTTGGCATTTAATTCTTGAGGATTGGTTAAAAAATGAAATTCTGTGCATTTAGTTTTTTTTCGGGAAGGGGACGCGGGAGGGGGGGGGGGGGTCCTGTTAACGTTGCATGAGCAGAGAGAAGAGAACGCATGTAACGCAAAAAGCCAAACTATGCGTGGTTATCAGTATTACCTACAATCGAAACTACACTAGGCGTTGTGTTCTGTAGCGGTGAAAAAGCAGTACTTTAACACGTATTTTTAAAATTAATTAACCCCCCTTTGGTCCGAGATTGTCCAGGAATTGTGGCTCGCCTTTTTCAAAAATTTATTGAAAGCAAGCATTGTGGGAAAAAAATTAAAAAAAAAATCAGCGAGTCAAGGCACACACCCCTCCCACATGTGGGCAACAACGTGCATTATATTACGCGTTTTCTCCTCTTTCTTTAAACTTAGGTCCACCTTAAGAGGTTAAGACATGACCATATTAGGCATTTGGTTATGCTGAGTGAGACACGTTTCTGGACAAGGTGATTCATGTCGGATTTGAAAATGATATATATGAAAATGAAACACGAAAATGACAGACGCAAACTCACAACTGCATAATTTTACCGAAAAATCCCCCCTAAATACTCTTGCGCATTCATAGAAACGTATTTTAAATAATACGTAAAATTAGCAACTCGATACAGTTGAATAAATGTTTATTCCTCCTCCTCAGTATAAACAACGACTGTCCAAAAATGGTATTTATTTTAGAAATATACGGGAAGGACACGATCACACAGGCGCTTGCTGGTGTAAAATACGCGTCCGGTAATGTATGGGCGATAGCTCAGGGGTCGTGTGCAGTGTAAATAGCGCTAACCACATGGAGCGATTTTTCCAGCGACGCGACGAGCGACGCGACTAGGATCCGCAGTCGCCGAACCGAAGTCGCTCGCCGAGGCAACCACATGACAGCGACGGCTCGAGCGACTGAGCATGCGACTGAGGATGGCGATTTCAATGTTTCCGCACTGCGCATAGTACCGCGCTTGGTACGCTGGATGTTGGCAAACATTTTTTTTGTTCATTTGTCATAAAAAGCATGACTAAAAAGTATTACGCCTTTCTACCTTGCTTTTTGCACTTCATCGCATCTCTAAAACTGGTTTGGGTTAGCGATAGCGCACGCTTTTCCTTCTGCGCCTTTTCTCGGCTCCAACATGAACGCCGTGAAGAATTCGCTTTCTTGACGTCGTTTTTCCCACACGGGTCTCACCCAGTGTGAGCGGGAGCCTTCCTGCTTCTGCTTCAGCGTGTACACAAGCTTTGCCACGCAAAGCTTTCTTTGCCGCTGCACCGCAAACGTCGTCTGCGTGGATTTGCAAAATCTTCCCCCCGTTCTCTTTCAAAACCGGAGGTTGCGTGCTTACGTAGGGGCTCTCCTATTGGCTAGTCGCTGAGGCCACTTCCGGGAGGCGAGCGACTGTTTCTGGCGGCCCAGAACCGAGCGATTCGATGAGCGACTTGGTGCGCGGCGAAAAGTAGTTCGTCGCTAGTCGCGTCGCGCCCCAAGTCGCTCGCAAAATCGCTCCATGTGGTTGGGGCTAATGTTTTTGTTCGTTTCTTCTTTCTATAAGGACACAGCGCAGTTTTACAAGGGTGTGGAATTTGCAGGCGTATGCACAGGTGTCGCTTCTTACCCGTTTCACGTACTAAACTTTTATCCTTTAAATAATCACCACGCCACCTTCAAAAAGCACCCTTCGACGTTCCCGAAACGGCAGACGACTGCACTCAACAATAGGAAAAGTGCAATGTGTGGAAGCAATGTTCACACTCAAGCGGTGACCACGGCGAAGATGTTTCGTGGAATTAAACCAGCGCATTAACCCTCAACGGCCGCTGATTATTGCGTTTCTAGAGGAAATGCGCAAGAAAAGGTAACTATATATGTCACTGCTTACTGCCAAACGAGCACACATATTGGTTGTTTTGTCGTGTGCAGCACGCGTCTTGCGCCGCACGCAACGTGAAAAAGCAGACGACGCGAGAGCGCCATCCACACTAGGAGCGGTTCGTCCCGCCGCCGCCAGGGGCCGACTCTGTTCGCGCTCGGGGCGAATAGGCTCCGGACAGCGAAGTTTGCCGCGCGAGCGCAGCGCCAGCCGCGACAGACACGCGCAACTCTGGGTCGGTCCCGCCGCGCCGACCGCCTTCAGCGCCAGTGAACGCAACTTAGCAAAAAACGTTTGTTATACCGCTATTTGCGCGTATATGTACTACATAGTGAAAGTCATGCAAAATGTTATATAGTCGGGGGAAGCCTCCAAATGAAATGGGGCACTGATAAAATGCTGTCGCCTCGCTGCCGAGCCGTAGGCTAGCACAACTGGGAAGCATGTGTTCAAGGCTTTGCATTCTCCCGCGGATTCTTCTTCTCTGTTTTTTTTTAATGCAGAGCATTTCAGTAACTCACGATGTCACCCGCGTTGGCGTCCGTAGTCCGCGTCCGCATCGCTCCCCCTACACTATATAAAAAAATAATACTTGCCGGCGCCAGGTTTCGATCCTACGACTCTGCGGGCGGAACGCAAGGTGCACGGTACTCTACCAACTGAGCCACAAAGCCGACACAGAACGCAAGGTTACGAACGTGCCTTATTTCCTTGACTCATTCAACCGTCGGCCAGAGGTGCGCCGTCTCCCCCGCGTCCTCCTCGCCTTCTCTCCGCTCGCAACGCCCTCTCTCGCCGCGTTCGGTTCGGGCGCACAACAGGTGGGAACGTGCGCAACACCCTCTCTCGCCGCGTTAGGTTCGCGCGCAAGAACAGGTGGGGCGCTCGCATCGCGCTTTCTCGCCGCAGTCGGTTCGCGCTTAAACCACATATGTCGTTCGCGCGCGCTGCGGTCGCTAACATCTGTGGCGTGATCGTGACGTCAGCATCACGCGTTCGCGTGGTGGCGATTTCGGCGCTATAACACTCTCTCGCGAGGGGCATTGGATTGGATTGGATTCGATTGGCTTGGATTTGGATTGGATTGGATTAAAGTGGATTGTGTTGGATTGTGTTGCGTCATAGCCGCGCCACGTTGCGTCATAGCCGCGGCAGGGGGTTCACGGCACGTTTCACCATCGACTTCATCGACAATGTCTACGCTGGAAGACAACAATTACAACAACAACAACCAATACGTAATCCATACGACTTGCAGGCGCGCCCCCCCCCCCCGCAGAAATGCTCTGCATTTGATCGTGCCCCTCGCGAGGGGGATGTTTTTTCGCAGATACCGAGCATGGTTACTGAATCTTGAAAGGCCCACATTAAGCGAGCGGATTACATGCTGCCTTGGTGTACGAGAAGCTTGCTAGTAGGGTGGCTAGCAGGCGGTAAATAAACACAAGTGCGCATTAAATTTGGTAACAAAGAGGGCCCCCGAACACAGGTATAGCAGAGTAGTTTATCACCCAGCGGTTCTACTCTGCTTTATCTAATATTCCACGTGCTTATACCGCCGAATTAAATACATATAACCACATATGGGGCGCGGACACTTATTGGAGTTAATGTTCCCAAATGTTTCGCGAGCATTTGGATAGCATAAAATCACCGCCTCTTCTTGCAAAAGAAACAATGAAATTATTGTCTAAGCCACTGAAAAGCAACGAAAAATAGAGCTAAGACGTGCCGCAATCAAAGTTTGAACAATATGTACATAGGAAAAAAAATTTCGCGTTCGGGGAGGAGAAGGAGGAGGTCAAACTTTATCCCATCCGCTGTGATTGCGGTCACTCCGGACCAGTGAGGGGTGTACTCAGGGAACTAAATTTTTTTCTCCCGTGACTTTTGTTACAAAAGTGTTGACGGTAATAAAAGCGCTACTATTCCTTCCTAAGGGGGGTCTCCTGCCGAACCCGTTGGCGTGGAGAAAAAAATACCCGAATATGAATACTCCGTAATTTATTCCGATACGCCTATTAGATGTTCTGCTTTCCCCTCCCCCATCCCATCCCTGTCCAAAGGAATTTCTTGTGATAGCCTTCTCGTGATGAGTTTCTTTTTTGGGGGCGTGTTTACGTATATGCAACTAACGTACTGGGCTACAACTGGAAGCCCAAAAGTTTCTCTGCAAAGCGGGCACTTATTAACGTCCGCACTTTCGCTATACCCCAACAAACGTGAATTTCATACTGTTACATGTATGGAGCATCACATTCGGATCAAAGACCTATATGTAACTCCCGTGTGGTCCAGAGTCGCATGCAAGTGCACTCACATGGATGGAATACCCAGCGCGGAAACATCGCGCAACGTCTGATATATTTGCAGACAAAGCCTCCTCTTTAGTGGAGTGAGCAATATAAATTACGTTTTCTTTTGAAGCGAAACATGCTGATCTTGAGAAAGGTTTGCCCCGCAGTCAGGCTGTACAAGCGTTTCTCCTCTGGGCATAACGACTATGCGGCCTTTATATGCCTTCTCATACGCGAGTTCGACCGAATAAATCCGTCTCCATTCACATGCACTACGTGGCAGGATTACTTTACAATCTCTTACTTCGTTTTAAGCTCAAAAGGGGCGACTAATATGCTTAATCCGCGCTGCAAAAAGAAGAGCGCCCCCGAGCCAGCAGCGTACCGGCTTGCGGGGACCGACCCAGTGTTGCGCATACTGCCGAAGTGGGCGCTAGGTGTCGCGGGCTCCGTGTCGCCCTCTGGGCGCTGTCCGGAGTTGGTCCGGAGCCTATGGCTGAAGTTTTCGCCGGGTCAGGCAGGACTCCCGCGGCGTTGACGACATGGCCCAAAAACTTCAGTTCCTCGTACGCGAAGCGGCACTTTTCAGGCTTCAGCGTTAACCCCGACGTACGGATGGCCTCGAGTACAGACTGCAACCTTGCGAGGTGTTCGTCGAAAGTTTGGGAGAATACCACAACGTCGTCGAGGTATACGAGGCAGGTGTGCCACTTCAGGCCAGATAGCACAGTGTCCATGACTCTTTGGAACGTTGCTGGTGCCGTACATAGCCCAAACGGCATTACCTTGAACTCGTATAGGCCGTCCGGGGTTATGAATGCAGTCTTCTCTCGATCTCTCTCGTCCTCTTCAATTTGCCAGTAGCCGGTCTTCAGGTCCATCGACGAGAAGTACCTCGCATGGCAGAGGTGGTCGAGGGCGTCGTCGATTCGTGGCAGGGGGTACACGTCCTTTTTGGTGATCTTGTTCAATCGCCGGTAGTCAACGCAGAACCTAAGTGTGCCGTCTTTTTTCTTCACGAGTACGACCGGCGCAGCCCATGGACTTTTCGATGGCTGTATAATGTCGTCGTTGAGCATGCCGTCGACTTGAGTCCGGATGGCTTCGCGCTCATGGGAAGAGACGCGGTACGGTGACTGTCGGGTAGGTCGGGCTCCATCCTCGGTTATTATCCGGTGCTTCGCCACAGGTGTTTGACGTAACTTTGAGTTCGACGAAAAACACTCGCTGTAGCGACGCAGCAAAGCCAATAACTTGTTCCTTTCTTCTTGCGGTAGCGCCGGATTCACGTCGAAGGGGTGCGGAAGCTTGAAGGTATCGTCGGGTGCGCGTTCAAAGTCGGCGACTGCTATCACGTCACTTGCTTGTTGCGTTTCTTCGACGAACGCAATTGCAGCGCCCTTGTTTAAATGCTGGTACTCCTCGGTGAAATTGGTGACCAAAACGTGGGATTTGCGCTGCTTAAACCGCGCAATGCCTGTTGCGACAGACACACCGCGGTCAAGAAGCAACCTTTGGTCACTCTCCACGATAGCGTCGACGTCGGGAGCAGCACCTTCACAGTAGACGGTGATCATCAAGCTTGCGCGGGGTGGCAGGGTGACGTGATGTGGAGTGGAGTGGCGTCATGGAGTGGTCGGAGGAAAAAGTTATCGACTTCGTCTGCAGATCGATTATTGCGCCGTTGTCCGTCAAAAAGTCCATTCCGAGAATTACGTCGCGGGAGCAGTTGGGCAAAACGACGAACACCGCAGGGTACGTCGTGCCGTCTATGGTGACGCGCGATGTGCACGTTCCACTTGGCGTCACGAGGTGGCCTCCTGCTGTGCGTATGTGCGGACCGTCCCATCTGGTCATAACCTTCTTCAGCTTAGACGCAAATGGTCCGCTCATTACGGAGTAGTCGGCTCCCGTGTCTACGAGGGCGACTACATCAAAGCCGTCGATGGACACCTTGACGTCGGATGCCTCCTTCCTCGAGTTCCGGGTGCGTCGGGGCGTCGCATCTCGGCTTGTGCGTGTTGACGATCGGGCACTGTGCGTCATCGTTGTCATCGTCGTCTCAGCGGACGTCTCGGTCCAGTAGGGTACGCGTCGCGGCGTATAGCTGTCGTCGTGTACGGGAGTCTCGTCTGGTCTGGGTCGGGTCGTCGGGATGAGGGCATGTTGTGAGTCACTGTCTTCCGCGAGTCGTTGCGTCGTTGGAGGGTTTTCATTTTTCCGCGATCGTGCAACTTTACCTCCAGAAGTTGCTGCTTTTAGTTTCCCCCGCGTGGGCTGGGGGACCTTCCACGGGCGAAGTCAGCATTGCTACGGCGGTTCGGCGATTGGTACGGGTAGGGCGATGGCGAGCGGTTTAAACGGGATGGGCCACGGCTGGTTTCAGATCATACTCGTCAATCTCACGTGGTCGTTGGCCAAGGAGAGGGCGAGGTGCGTCGACGGAGAAACCACGCAGTCCGAGTCTCTTGTATGGGCAGCGACGGTAGATATGTGGTCGGCCTCTCCGCAGTGGTAGCACAGAGGACGATTATCGGGAGTTCGCCATACGTCCGTCTTCCTCGGCGTCTGGTTTCGGGCTACCGGGGGTCGGGCGGGTGACAGTGGGCGGCGGTACGGCGGGGCCTCTTGACGGCGTGTTGGAGCAGGGCGGGGTCGACGAACAGCCGCAGAGTAGGTCATAGCCTCGGGCCACGGAGCAAGAATTATTCAGGAGGCGCAACAGGGCTTGCTCCGGCGCCGCGATAAAGTCACTGCGCTAGGCACGGCACCGACGCGCCCTCTGTCGCGAGGCGCCAAAGGGAAAATCCGCGCAGCGCGCTTTCCGAAGAGCTTCGCCGGTTCAAGGTCAGTCGGCGCATAGGCGGCTGCCGCAATGGGCAGACGCCCGCCAGAGGCGAGAGCGGCGAGAGTGAACATCTCGTGGCGAGGAGGCGGTGTCGGCAGTCGTCGTCTGCTCCGGGATTCCTTCTAGTACTTCGTTTCGAGCGCGGTACGGCATGTAAATAGGGCAGTATTTGTTAATAACTGCTGCTAAAATGTCCAGCACTTGTAATTATTTAATTTACAGAAAGAAATCTGGCAATCTTTACAAAATATTCTGTGACACTACAATTTTTGTTCGTCGTGTCCATAGAAGAGCGTGCAAAATATGGCAACGCGGTTGACGCGCCATCTGTTGCGCTGCTCCGCAAACTGCATTTGCTCCTCGCCACACAGTGACATTAACGCACCGCCCGCCCGCGGTGTCCCAGCGCAGCAGTTTCTCCTCCTGAAATACTTCTTTCTCCGTGCCTCGGGCTCGCGGGGTGCTTCAGACAGCACAGAAGTTCCTAAAGCCTGCTGTATTCTTCCCGGATCACGTCGGTCAGTGAAGTGACTTGAGGTTGTGGTGTCGTCATCGGGAAAAGTTTCGGCAGCTCCTCCCTTACCACTGCGCGGATAGTGTCACGTAGTGAGTCGGAGTTGATAGCGCTGGCACCAAGCGTCTCCGAAACCAGCGCATTGATTGGGCGGTCGTACTGCCTCGTTCGGATTTCGAGCGTCTTCTCCATCGCGGCGGCCTCAGACGCGAATTCGGACACGGTCTTGGGGGGGTTGCGAACAAGGCACGCAAAGAGCTCTTGCTTCACACCTCGCATCAGAAACCGTAGTTTCTTTCCTCCGTCATTCCTGGGTCCGCACGGCGGAAAAGTCGGTTCATTTCCTCGACGAAGATTACGACTCCTTCGTTCGGGTGTTGCGTTCGAGTTTCCAGTAAAATCGCAGCTCGTTCTTTTCTCACCACGGTCGTGAAGGTCTTAAGGAACTCGCTTTTGAATTGCGTCCAGTCGGTCAAGGCGCTCTCGTGGTTTTCAAACCAAGTTCGGGCTGCATCCTCCAAGTAAAAGAAAACATGCCAGAAGGTTTCTTCATCGTCCCAACTGTTGAAGATCCGCACGCGCTCCAGCTTCTCCAACAATTCCTCTGGGTCTTCAGCGGGGGCTCCCCGGAACGATGGCGGTTCCCGGGGCTGCTGCAGCATGATTGGCGACGTTGTTTCTTGTACCATGGTGTTGGTTGCAGCGTTCCTTCTCTTGGGCCCTTCTGGCATCAAACCGAACTCGGGTGGTAAATCTTGCAGGCGGAGGCTGGCTCTTGTTGGACTGGCTTGGCGGCTTCCCGACCGGTGCGTACCCAGCACCTCCACCAGATGTCACGAAGCCAAGGACGACGCAGTTGTCTTGCAGGAGAAACAAGTTTATTGGAGCGAACTTGTGCTCCCCTAACAACTCAAAAGAATACAGAGGCGGCGAAGCAGCGGTCAACAAAGTGACTTGCGTCAGCGAGCGTCGCAGAATCGAATGCCCCGGCGTCTGCTCTGCAGGCTTTTAAATGCAGAGCATTTCTTAGCCTCGCCTCTTCCTGCGTCGGACGGCGTCCACAGCTCCGCGTCCGCAGCAGGTGCGCCTTTCCTCCTTCCCTCCTCTCTCTCAACAGCAGCTGCAGCGCGCATGCGTCGTAGTCAGCCCGTTCGCTCCGTCGCGGTCTCGGCGTAACAGGTGCGTGATAGCAGCGCGGTGGGGCGTGGAAGGGCGCGCGCTGCTTGCGCATGCGCGCTCTCCCCCTCGTACTGCTCTCCCTCTACTGCGCGCGCTGCAAATATAAAGCGGCTAGCGGTCGCTCGTGCTTCAGTCACTGCGTTGCTCCTTCCTTCCTTGGTTGACGCTCGCTCCACCCTAACGCGACTTTACTCTCCTCTCTCTACCCCAAACCAACACCAACGCAACTACGTACGACCCAACCACCCACCCTAACGCGACTTTACGCGGCATTAACGACCCCCAATGCTCTGCATTTACTCGTGTTCCCCTCGCGGGAAGGCGCGGGAATTTTTTATCTTTCGGCGCGCGTGGTTCTGGAACCGTCGATTCGCATCGAGAACATTGTAGATGCAAGAAGATTATTCCGGGATGTTCACGTTACATCGGAATGCTCTCCCTATCAGAACAGATAACACATGCGGCACAGAAAGAAAGAATGGAACACGCGCTTCCCTTGGCACGGAGATAACACAGACCGGCGCAGCCGGGCGGTAAAAGCAAAACACAAATAAACAAACCCAATGCATGGTTCGCGGCAATATTAGCGACGGTGCAGCCAGCCATATCAAGAACAAATATCAGCTGTACGAACTTTCCAGAGAAAACTACACGTCTGCGAAGTGGCTGTTCTCTGCTACCGGACACGGAAAAAAGTCGTGTGATGGAGTTGGCGGTATATATTGTAAAACATCACGCTTAGAGTTACACAACCTCAGGGCAGGCAGCACCAATAGCATTCGGTCAGCAGCTGAAATGATTGTCGAATTGCAAAGCAAGCTAAAAAAGGTGACCCTGATTCACGCATCTGCTGCAGGCATCGATGAGTTTCGCATGGAAAAGCGTGAAGAATGGAAGCGTCTACCACGCATATGAGGCATCCAGTCCTGGCACGTGTGGTCTGTCACGAAGGAATGCCCAAACGAACAGCGTTTAACCGTGGCCACAACCACTGACAGTGAGCCCACTGCCATTTGCCCGTTTTCAGTTTCCTGCGATTGACTGTACGAGCTCCTGAGGGCAGATATTACAAACATTTTACTTGAGTTGTATTCCAACACGCATGCTTTTGGCTGTGTTCCCGACTGTAAATAATTAGTAATGGTAGTCTGAGAGCCAATTTCCAAACTTCAGTGTCTTTTTACTTGAATAAATAATTTTGTGAAGAAAATTTGAAATCCCTTCAGTAATATACTCGTGCTGTGACCGAAGCGCCATAATAATTGAAAATTTCGACCATTCCTACCACATCTACCCGATAGAACCACCGGAAAAACTTTTCCTGTTGTTTCCCATCCATCTTTCCTTTCCCTACAAGAAGAGTGGCATCCGCAAAGGAGCGCTTTCGAGCTGGTATCGGCCAGAAACTTAGCTCGTTAAAGAACACATAGGGAAACAGTGGCGGGCAAAAAAAAAAAAAAAAATCCCCAGAATGGTGTTTTTCGTTTAGGAAAATTGGGAAGAGATTGACCGTTCCGAGATGTGACAGTGGACTGTGAATTAGCACTCGTATACACCTGTGCAACGTCCGGCAACAGCGGCCGGAACTTACCGCGCCTCGCGCAAGCCCCAAGTTTGGCACCTTACAACTTTGTTCTGAACAGAACGATGCAACATGTTTTTCCACAGTTTTGTTGTCCATGTAAAGGAGTCTTGTTTCCACAATTTTGAAGAAAATGGAGTATGGGTTTTTTTTATATCGAGTTTTGAATTAGCACAATTTCTGAAAAAGAGCCAAAGTTATTCAATTTTTTTACGCACTTATAAATTCTCTACAAACACCACCTTTTGCTGATGCATTCAGACACGTATGGCCAACAAAGTGTCTGAATTAGAAGTTTTTTAGAAAAGAAGAAATGTAGATAGGGGGCATCAAAAACCGTAACGAACTATCATCTGGACCGATTTCACGATTTTTTCTTTAATTTTTGTTCGCTGCTGGACGCCGATTTCGTGTTGCACTGATTAGCATTCTGGTATTGTTTATGGTTCGAAACATTTTATACACACCCTTTTTACTCCTTGACGTACACAAAGACGCAAACTTGAAAAAATCTGCAGTTGCTGGAACCACCGCTGCGCTCCGGGCACATTCAAACATTTTTTTTCTCCCGAACTACGCACCTAGGGGGGAGAGAGAGAGAGAGAGAGAGAGAGAGAGAGAGAGAAACTTTATTTTGAAGCCTGTGTCCAAAGGACTGCTCGGCTTCTTGGTTAGGTTACAGGGACTCTAGTCCTGGCTATCTATAGTCCTGGCGTGTTTTTAACGTGGTCCAATAGAGCTCTTCAAGCTCCTTAGGGGGTGTGACCCATGCCTCCCAGCAAGGACACACCTAGGAGGAAACAAACTTGATCTTTGGGAGTTTCCATATTGCGCGCATATATCATAAAAAAAACAAGGGTGAACAAAAAATTGTTGTGTACATGCATGTTCGTTTTCTGGTGGAATCGCCCATAGTTGGATTCCTGGTCACAAAGGGGTCAGGGCCACGACTCCTCGTCAGCCACGTTGTCCAAGCGCCCCAACCGCTATCCCGGGAGACACCACCAAACAATGTCTTGCAAGCTGCCCCGTGACTGGTACGAGCTCATGGCAGTGGGGACTGCTGCGCGCCACCATCCCTCTGAGGCCACACAGGGGTGACTGGCGGCACTCTGGTCGTGCATGAACCGAGGTCGGCTGAGGCCTGGCTGCATGCCCAACCACGGCCCCATCTGGAAAACACTGCCTACGGGCGCTTCAGGCGTCACCATCCGAGACCTGGACAGTTGCTCCTCCGTTCGTAATACCCACTTGGCTTCCATAATAATGGCGCATTTCACAACAGCAGCGACCTCAGTTCCATGCTCTTTCAAGGGCACGAAGGTGTGAAAGCAGGCTGGCCGGTCAAGCAGTCGTGCAGCTATGCGAATGGCAGCTCAGCAGCTGGCACATGTCTTCTTCCCCCCCAGCACTCAGCAGGATGGCAGGATGGAAGGAACAAAACTTACCTCGCATTGTGTCCGCTCAGCCGGAACTTGGGCACACCTACACATGCAACGCAGCAGCAATAACTTTACGCAAGCACGGCTGCAAGTATATTGTGGCTTTATTTTGGCTCGGAGGAGTGCCACAACTCAAGAACAGCACGAGGGATTCTTAAAATACAGCTCAGGGGACAGCATTGTGCACAGTACTATTCAAATATTGCTCGACCCAATTCCAGACAGCTACAAACAGCTAAAACAGTTGAGGATCATTTGTATTCCAAAAATCTAGTGCTTCCTCTGCAAAATGATGGCTTAAGTACAGATAAAATGATGCAGGCTTTAAGTCCCACGCTCACTTAAAACACTGTACAGTTTGTATGCACATCCTGAAGAACAAAGTGTGTTTTCGCTTCTGCAGATTTAAAAAGTCCACACTAACACTGACTCCGAAAATGCAAGTGCAGGATTCTCAACGCATCGTACAGTAACGATGCATTGAAGGAATTCTTACCAGTCCGTCTAGGCATGAACTCGAAAATATGTACACTTTCTCTCGCAACATCAATTACGAAACTGCTGACGTGTAAAGGTGCAGAACATCGTCAATGCACTGACATTTTCCTTATATATATATATATATATATATATACATACACAAGCTGCATAAATACCAGCCAGCCTTCCCCTTCCTTGCAAAATCAGGCGCTCCCAAGCTTCCCGTGCAAAAATAAGCAGAGCCCGCACGCTGCAATGGCGACAAATTAAAAATCGCAGAAATCTCCCTGCTCCTAAAACAGCACGACAAAGGTCTTTGGGATTCTAAAAGAGAGAAGAGGGAATAAAAAACACAGGCCGCAAAATAAAAACCTGCGCTTAAAGAACGAGAACGGCCGCACTTGAGAACGACACACGCACCGCCTGGCCGGAGGACAGGAGGCACTGCGGCCACAGGCACAGACTAGCATGGGGAAACCGCAACCAGCCAATGCTGCTGTTTCCCTCGTCTTCTCACTTCCCGGCACCTGGAAGAAGGGAACGACGAGAGCAGGGAAAAACTCTTCTTGGGGAGGAGGACAGTGTATTCATGTAGTGGTACGGGCACATGTGAGGCTTCTGCTGTTAACTCGCATCATAATCATTGCATTCTTTTTTCTAGAAACACTGATGCAAGTTGGGGATTCGCTTATTAACGATTACGCTTTTTTCCATGAAAAATTCAGGCAGACGAGGGGGTGCAATTATTGCTTCGGGTAAAAATTTAAGGGAAGATTCTGACGTACAGAACTGAGATGCAAATGTGTTGTGTGTACGAACTCGTGAGATGGGAATTGGTAAGCTGGAAATCAAAAATCAATTCTCAACAGGACCTACTTTTGTAACTAGCAGAAGCTCGTTATTCAAACTGCCAGGAACGCCACCTTAGCTCGAAATAACAAACGCTGGTAAGTCTGTGATTGCAGCCTACCTTTTATCCTTTAACTCTTTCAATACCACGCCTAACCAAATCGATCACCAGTGATCGATGATTTATATTGCCTATTTTGACAGGTTGTAGTCGTTCATCGTACACCTAATGTGGCCAGTGGTTAGTCTAGGCACTGCACTTTCAGAATCGGTTTAAATTTTCCCGCTCGGGCGACATTGAGATTTTTGATGGCGTCTTTTGCCAGCTTACGTGCGCATGTTTTCGCGAAAGGAGGCGTGGCTACTGCACTTCACAAAAAAGCATGCCACTTGGGGTTATGCAGCATTACCATCAATATTTTTTTATCAAAGTGCTCTCAGCAAGTAAAATACCAAATTATGTTGCCAGCTTTGGCGCTACTACGCAGTTACCCAACTACAAGCTTATTTGCCATGGCGCCTCCATTGCCCGTTACTGTTCCTCAAAACAAGCATGCCGCTCGTGCTTCCACTTTATCTACGTCTTACTTCTGCGATAACAGCTTTCGCTGAAAGTCAAACGATAACACCAAGTCGTCGGGTATCAGTTCGGACTAGGAGAATGCTTCCAATTGGCCTCGAACACCGCCAGCTGTTCACCGGCCAGTCACAGTTTCGTACGAGGGTATTTCCGGAGGTCTAGTATCACTGGTTAGTAGAACTAACCAGCGATAAATAAATAAAGAACTGTCTATCCTGACAAAGTCTTGAACAGCCTTGTATTTGTTTCTTTTTGAAACTGTTAGGTGGTGCTGCAATGTAGTAGGCTCGTAGTGTTAAAATCGCTTCATAGCACGACAGCAGCTTGGTGAAAGCTTGCTGGGCACGGTTCTAGTGCATCGTACCTTATTCCTGCAAGCAGGGTTACCACAGCGACTCAAAACATGATAATACACTGCAAGTGAAAGTTCTGACTGATAAGTGACGATCAGAACGTCAACAAGCATCCACCAAAGAGTTTGGTTTTCAACTCCAAGCGAATTTTCTTCACATCGTTTGCTTGCCTTCAATATTGTGCGGGTCATAATTATTGACAAGGTGTTTTTACATCATGTGGAGGCTAACTGGGGCCTTTAAAAATGTCAGCCCACCAGATTTCTTCTAGAGAACCATCCAAAATAGCAAAATTTGAACTAGTGGTTGGGCTTCACCACAAAGCACGAGCACCACGCGGGCTAACGTTTTCTTTTATATCTGACAAATTGTACCACGCAACTCAATTTTTTTTTCTAGGACGGGTTTCTGACATGTTTATCTACAAAATGTATATTCTAAATTTTTTCTACAACTGGTGGTTTATTATACCAAACTTACTTTTTTTTTATTTTCTTCGACGCCTGGACAAAAATTTCGAATTCGATAATTTTCTTCGCAATCATTATTTATGAAAACATTATTAAAAGTGGTGTTGTTGCCATCTGCATTTTATGTCACTGCAATGTGTGCCTAACCAATATGTACAGCACAGAAAAAATGTTTTGTTAGGCCCCTCAAAATTGGTCAATTTCCCACGGTAACGAAAGAGTTAAAGTGGAAACCAAAATGTAGGGAAGGCCTCCCTTTTGCATACCCCAAAACTGAAGAAGAGGCGGGCGGCACTCCATCCAGCCACTACTTCGAAGCAGCGGCCGCTTTGTGCGGCGTCCACCTCTCCGTGTGGCCAATGGCAGTAGCAGCTTCTACGCATCTAACCTCAGAAATACTGTCGTCTGTCAGCGCGCCCCATCCGCACCGACACAGTCGGCAACATGGGGGTGCTTCTCCCCGTTCCTTCCTTTCCGGAGGCCACACAGCCTCGTGTGCGGGCAGCCGGAGCGTTCCTCGGGCCGTGTGCAGTGGCCCGAGGTTCCAACTATGCCAAGCGGCACCTACGCGCGCTCCAATTAACGAGCCTTTTTACGCATACAACTTCTATGGGGCTTGGCCGGACCAAATCGTAGTTCGAAATATCAGTAAATCTGAATAACTCAAGTTCGAATGACCCAGCTTTGACTGCATACACATCCACTGCGTACAAGGATGGCACCATGCCCGTTTACTTTTCAGAGAATGCAAGCTCACTCAAAATCGAAACCCCAACTGCTGCCCCACACTGCCTTGTCAGAGTCCGCACTGCCATTGTTGTCTGCTCATCCATGCTCCCAGAGCAAGTCGTCCTCAGTGGTGTCGAGCGAGTTTGGTATTCCAGTCCTGTTGGAACTCTTGATGAGTACATCGTCACCAGTGCCACGAGGGCAGAATCGACCTATGGGTGGACACTTGACCTATTCGAAAGTGCTGCTCTTCAATCTCGCCGGAGTGTGTTTTTCAGCAGCGGCCTTGTTCTTGAAGGTCAAGCGGACCATCTGCCAAGACAGGCCCGTACTTCTAGTGAAATCGGCATGTTGGACAGTGTTAATTATGCTTAGATTAACTGACAGTGAAATCAGCTACCCTTCCACTGGTCACGCACACACAATAAAAGGCCACTGGCACTGGCTTGGCTGTGCCAACGACCAGTTATACTCCGCCGACACTGTTGCGAGACAGTATTTTCCTTGCCAAAATGAACAAGGCACTGCAGCACTGCAAAATAATTTCCGCCTAAAATTTAGTGTGCTGTAGCCATACGTCGGCAGGCTCGCCCACGAGTGCACTCGTGAGTGCGCGGTGAGTGAGCCTCGCCATCGTTTTGGACTGGCGAGTGCGCTAGCGAGCGCACTGAGCTCCGCTCACCACGCGCGCGATCAGCGGGGTTTACCATGGTGAGTGCCACTACTGCGTTTGCACTCGCCATTGGAGCCGCTCGCTCTGATGGTTGTTAATGGCGAGATTGCTTTTAGCTTCGGCAATATGTCACCGCTGCACTCCTGCTGTGCGGCACTGTAGAATTAACTCTTTGGTGGCACGATGGTTTAGGAATATGATCTGGATTTATTTATTTATTTATTTATTTCATGTACCCTCATGGCCCGAGGGCATTGCAGAGGGGAGTGGTACAGCGCACATTTTTAGCAGAGAACAATGTTCAACAAGTTTCTTTACAGACATAAATTAAACGCAAAAAAGATAGCGGTATATAATCCAATACCATACAAGGACAGAAAAAAAAGGGAAGTTTTGATTACAAGAAGTTTTGATTACAAGCAATGCAACAATCAGGCACTTCAACCGTACAAAAAACTAAAAGATGTACACAATGACAACAATGCAAAGCAGGCAACTAATCAGCAGCCTGTACTCCAAAGTGCGCGCGCAGCCGATTTTTGAACTCTTCTAAATTGTTAGTTTCAACGACCGCTGCTGGAAGGTGGTTCCACTCTGATGACGTCTTTGGAATGAAAGATGATAAGTAAGAAGCACTACGACCAAAAGGCGTGCCCACTTTGTGGTGATGATCCATGCGCGATAAAACATAGTAGGTTGCCGCGGTGAACAATGCATTTCTTAGATATAAATTCATGTGATATATTTTAAAGAACAAGCTTAAGGGGGGACGTGGCTTTCAAAATCAACTTTTTTTATTTCTTTGTGGATTTTGACGAAAATTGGCACAGCAACTGGAAATGCTTCTGTGATAACACCATAAAAATTTGAAGTTAATATTTTGATAACTTTTTTATGTATGAAATTTTCTTTCTGTTCCGCTTGTACCGAGCTTGAGCGGCTTATAACACACGATAGAAAACTTGTTCGAAGTGCTTTGCATTCTCAAATGAATGGACGAGGTCGTGACAGTTTTAGAATTTTTTTTTTACAACACAATGTTTTTTAGTTTTCATTTTTTTAGAGGTTAATGTGCAACAGGCATGTCAACTGTGAACGATTATTTGAATAAAAAAATCACAAAAAACAAATCTGGAAAACTAAAAGTGTCACGACCTGAACAGTTCATCAAGGAATGTAATGCAAGAAACGGAATCAAAATAGACCCAGCAGTCACGAAGAAATCCCTGGGACAAGCGACACAGGTGGCAAAAAAAAATGTTTTGAGAAAACGCCTTCCGAAGTTGCAACATAGGTTTCGCATATCAAAAGTCGTCACGGTTGTAGCCTTTCATGTCCTTTTGAACATGGGGCTTCTGGAAGGCCTTGCCTTGAAATTGGAGTGCCTTTTCAGCCTTTCTCTTTCCAGAAAACATCATTTTCAGCTCCTCCGTGAAGAGTACATACCCCCCTTTGCAAACCAAACGGAGGGGAGATGGGTTTCAATGGGCTTTCAATGCAAAGTAGGTTAGTTGGTTGGCTGTATCGCACTGGACAACCTCCTTTTGCAGTGTTGTCACCATGGCAACAAGTTAAGCATTTTTTTAACTTAAATTTGAACATTTTTGGCTTTTTTTTTCATGTTTTATCTTGCCTGGCACAGCAACTTAGTACTCATAGTGCAGGTGTTCATTGCCAAAAGTTTGCATACCACAAGGTTGAAAATGAGCTACTTTGAAGCTTGGTAGAGTATTCTGCATAACTCCCAACTTCAATGCAAGAGCATATTTTTTTTTTACTACTTTTGACATTCAAGGCATCCAATATTCCTCGCAGCACAGCCAGTATGCCCTGAGCAATGGTATCAATAATTTCCCTAAAAAAATCACTGTTAAATGCTGCCACAGTAACGTACATTTTTAACGCAGAGAGCATATTTTATTCCTATATTACTAACTCAAACCTGTTTGCATGAAAATTACAAGTGCACGGGAAACATTGCGCAAGAAAGGCGATATGGCTCGCGCGCATCGCAGCGCACGCTTACCGCGACATATCGAGCTTTGATTATACCTGATATGGCTGGTCAGGTCGCTTTTAAGATTAAAACTAACGTCGCAGGCAATAATTACAACTACTGGCGTTCAATCGTAACCGGTTGCCCAGTCATGTGATGCTCCAATGCGCGTCGGCTATGCCGTGCGCGCCGCAGCGTTTGACGCGTCGACCGTTTCTTTCTCAAGGCTAGCGAGCCCACAGTCAAAACACAGCACTAACTAAGCGTGTAAACATCGCAAATCCGACTAAAAGTTCACTTCACGAACCGCTATCGCAAGCGCGCACACCGCGTCACCCTCCGGGGTCTGGCGACGGTACAGTCACGCGCACCACGAAGCGTTCGATGACCTCCGCCTTTCGAGCCACACAACTTCCCGTAATCTGGCTCGTTATCTCTGGCATTCCCATCGCGATAACGTCCGTGTTGAATACCACAGATTGAACAGAAACTCGGCCGAGCGAAGCGGCGAAAATGAACTCAATCCGCTCGCTACGCAGCTCAGGCGGCCGCCGTCTTGCGTTGCGCCCGCGACATCCAATCAGGAGGGTGGACGTTCTGCGCCCCGACCGGAGGACCAATAGCACTTCAGCATTTATTTCTAGCTTCGTTTGTGCGTCGTTTCTTTTCTGCCGTTTGTGCGTTTGTGAATGAACGAAGATAAAAGAGACGAGCGGAACCGGAAAAACGATCGCTCGGCCGATCTAACCATATCAAAATGGCCGCGCCCGGTGGCACCGTTGCGGAGATAGAGCGCTCCGAAAATTGCCGTTTTTTCGCCCTTTTGCGCTGATAGTTTGTCACCGCGCCTGACAAAAGTATTTTTTTTTTGCCACTTTGCGACGCTTTTCAGCGTAAAAACTTTGCAGACGCACAGAATAGGAAACATAGAAGCCGAATATGCGGGTTTCAAAAAAACGATGTTTTGGTCATTTTTCCGAAGTTGAAAGCCGCGTCCCCCCTTAAGCGCGAAATTTTTCTGCGTAGTTCCAGGGGTGTCAACGATAAAGACTGCTACATAAGTGTAACACTAGCTGTACGGTGGTAGTTAGAGAGAATAAATTGAGCTGCGCGATTCTGGACAGCCTCAATAGCATTTGTTAGTGCTTTAGTTCAGGGGTCCCATATCGAAACGGCATATTCAAATTTACTGCGAATTAACGACTTATAGAGAAGAGTTTTAACAGAAGGTGACGTCATATCAAAATTTCTTTTAATATACCCCAGCATGCGGTTCATTGGCGATTACGCGGCTGACGTGACTGTTCCAAGAAAGATCGGAAGTGAGTAAGACGCCCAAGTATTTGCACGATGTTACTGTTTCTAATAGCGTGTCATTAAGGGTGTAGGAAGCGTGGTCAGTAATTTTACGACGTGAGAAGTGCATTAGTTTGCATTTGTTAGTGTTTAGTGTCATTTTCCATTTGGAGCACTGACTGGACTGGATTGGATTGCTGAACCTTAGCTCACGCTATGTATATCCCGGCGTAGCCGAGCTAAGCCACTGCTAATTTTTTTCCTGTGTGAGTGTGAATGAGTGGTGCCTAGTTTTGCCGAGGTATGGTTGTAGACGATAGTCTGCCTGCTATAGCCGGGCCTGTTATGAGTGGAATGGCCTCCACTTAACTCTTTCGCTACCGCCGGAAAATTGACTAATTGTAGGGGTCCAACAAAACATTTTTTTTCCTGCTAAAAAATTGGTTAGGCACTAATTGCAGGAACGCAAAATGCAGATTTTTTAACGGCCTTTTCAATAACACCAGTTTTTTAAAGGTTTTTATATATCATAGTTGTAAAAAATATTAAAATCAAAATTTTTGTCAAGTTGTCGGAAAAAAAAATGATAAAAAAGGAGTTGTGTTTATCAAACCACCGGTGGTAGAAAAAAATTAAAATATACATTTTGTAGGGAAACATTTCAAAAACACACCCTAGAAAAAATGTCGACTTGTGCAGAACAGTTTGTCAGATATAAAAAAAAATCTTAGCATGCATGGTGCTCATGTCATGCGGTGAAGCCCAACCTCCAATTCAAAATGTGCAATTTCGGGTGGTTTCCTGGAATAAACCTGGCGGTTTGTCATCATCAGAGGCACCAATTTGCCCCCACATAACGTAAAAACATCATGTCAATGGCTCACTTTTCATTTACAGCGAGCACAATATTTGGGACTAGCACGCGATGTGGAAAAAACATGCATGAAGTTGAAAACGGAACACCGTGGCTGATGCTTGTTGTCGTTCACGGTCAGTTATCTCTCAAAACATAAAGCTGAGCTTTATTATCATCTTCTTACTCGCAATTGTAGCCTTGCTCGCAAAAATGAGGTACGGTGAGCTAAAATCGTGCCCTGCGATCTTTGGCCGAGTAGCAGTTGCGCGATGAAAAAGATCAGCACAACGAGCCTCCTCTATTGCAGCGCCACCTAACATTTTTCAAATGAAACAGTACAAAAACTTACCGGAGACTCCGTCCGAATAGACAGTTCAACTAAGCAGCAACATTAGACACCCGGATATACCCTCGCATGGAAATGAAACTGGAAGTCGAACAGCTGGCAGTGTAAGGCCGGTTTGAAGCGCTGTCCTCGGCGGAACAGATATCTGGCGACTGGGCGTGATCTTTTGACTTGCATCTGAAGTTCTTATCGCAGAAATCGGGTTAGGGTGGGGGAAATCGGGAGCGCCGTGCTTTGTTCGAGGATCAGTCGCGGACGCTCCAGGCGCCATGGCAGGTAGCCTTGAAGTTGGGTAACTGCGTAGTAGCGCTAAATATGAATTTCACGATACAGAAACGAAACCGAAACTGTTGTAAACTGTTTGCGAATGGTCCTGGGGTAAGTAGAACTACCACAGTACTTGGAACAACGTGCGCAAAGGCAATAAAACTGCCTAAAATCATGAAGTAGCTTTGCAACCAGGCAGTGCTTGACATTTTCAGCCGATTTCCGGGATTATTACTGTCAGAATGCAAACCTGACGATTGAAAATCGTTCGCTAGTTCCCCATTCACACCCTGATAGCAAAAAAACAAGCGCTGGTGCAGAGTAATTACGAGTTGCACGCATTCTTTGTTGGTAGCAGTGACGCGCGATGACCACACCCCTTTTCCACACCCAGGTGATTCAAAAGCGTGTCAAAAATCCCGTTTCCGTAGCAAAAATAAAAACAATACTGATTTTGAAAGTCCATTTTCTGATCTAACTCTGAACAGCTTTACTTGTTCGAGAAACGCCTGGAACGCTATGAAAAGGCGCTCCCAAAAGTATCGATCAAATTGATCATTTTGATAGGCGCGGTAGCGAAAGAGTTAAAATGCAAGGGGACCACACCAAATCAACAGAGATGGCCTCTCGTTACTGGAGGTCCGTTGTTGCCGTATCCGCTGTAACCAGCGTGGACTGTGTACCACAGCCTTCACCTGAATGGCACCCCAGAATGGCACCTTTTCAGAGCCACAACGCTTCAAACGAGCTGCTAACAGCAGCAGTAGCAGCAGCCTGTGCGGCACAGGGTAGGCAAGGAAATGCCACAATTTGCTCACACGATGCTGACAGAATTCTCGAATTGGATTCAGTCACATTTCAGGAAGAATTGGTGTCTACGCGACGCCGGTAGCCTCTTTCCTGCCGATTTCGCTTTCAAACCGGTTTCTAATGCACACAGAAATTTTAGGGCTACTCTTAGCAAAAAGGTGTTCTTTAGAATTCTGCAAATACAGTACTTATGGCAGCAAGTTCAGGTGGAATCATTATGCAAGTTTGATCAGTATGCAAATAAATACAGTTAAATCTGGATATAATGAAACTGACAAAAATTCACAATTTTTCGTTACAAGCAGGTGTTGAGTTAAGGCTCGCGTGAATGAAGCGGAAACGAAACCAAAATGCTAGACATCAGTGGTGGTGAATTCACCCTTAAAGAATTTATTTCGCAGTGAAAAACGGGGATTTGTGCCTGCTGCTTTCCCACAAACTTAGTGACCAAAGAAGCTAGGTCACTTACCCCCCCTTTATTCACAAACACTTTTGCCTTTTGACACTTTCTTGGTGCCTCACCCGTTTCAAGGACCAAGTTAAACTTGTGTGGAAAGTGCACCCTTTTGCGAACTTGACGCTTCTTTCCGCACTCAAAATTATTGAGGGTGCTGGCTAGGATACTGTACCGGCGGTAATGGGGCTCTACGATTTACAGTCTCGTACTCACCGCGGACTCCCCGAGAAGCAGTCTGACATTCCATTTTTCCCATGTATCCCTATGGCTTCGGGGAATCCTGGGACTATCCGCGGGCTGTCCGCAGTGAGTCTGAGACGGTAAATTGAAGAGTCCCAATGTTCTTCTTTCTCGCGGTAGGAGACGGCATTTAAATTTGCGAGCTTGTCTTGAAAAGACAAAACTTTTCATTTTCTGGCAGCATAGCTCATCACTGACAAACTAACACCACAGATGGCAGTGGAGACGGGCGACTACAGGCCGACAGGCAGCCTAGCACCTAACCGACACCGCACTCACACTGGAGGCGCACGGTAGTTTGCGGTGCGTGCAAAGTTCGCTAAATTAGTGCATTTCTCCAGCCGATTTTTCAGAAAGTGCAAAAAGCAATGGGTCATCAGCGTAGCGAATTCGTTACATAGAGGTCGCAAACACGCGTGTTTCTATGGGGATGGCAATGGGGAATGGAAAAACTTCGTTGAATCCAGGGGTTCGTCACATCGAGGTTTAACTGTACTGCATTTGACATGCCTTGTATTAGAGGACTACGGATCAATTTTAACCATTCGGGGATCTTCAACGTGCATCTAAATCTCATCACACGAGCATCTTCGTTTTTTTCAACTCTACTGGAAAAATGGCGGCTGGAGATGGAATCAAACTGGTACCTAACCTTAGATCATCCGGGTCCATTACTGCAGTGCTGCGTAGGCTAAACCAGCCAGCTCCTTCATAGTGACGCAGAACAGCCAAATTAAATTGTGTCCACCTAATAATGCACCAAAACCACTTGAACTTTTATACCGGAGTATTTACACCTTTGGCCCTCTCAACAGTAAAATGCATTAGCAACACAGATGAAGTAATGCCTAAAATGACCTTTGCCCCTGACACATTGCTCAAGGGAATACTTCAAGTCAGGCTAAAAAAAAATCCTCTCAAACCATTTGGCTGCTTATACTGCAGCCACATTTTAATACTTCAGCCTGCCTGACCCGTTCCTCCCAAGGATGGAAGTAATGTCACAGCACCAGTTTCACTACAGTGCGATAGTCCAAGTGTTGGGACCAGGCTTCCGAGACGAAATGAGTAATAACTAGTAATACTAGGCACACCTAGCACCCGCCTTGTCACAATGCGTTCACTTCAATGCCCCTGAAAGCATCCGATGGCTCCACCATAAACATCTTTCGTGAGCCCCTGCCGGCGTTTCACGGGCAAGATTACGGTAGACAAAGCAGGGTGGACACGGCGTTAAACTCATCTTTTGACAGGTGCCTCAGTGATGACGAGCGAAGAAATACCCTACCCGACCCTGCAGCCTGCCCACACCGCATTTTCGACTCCTTACACGCGCAGCCCCACTAACGGAGACTACGCACCCCATCCAGGAGGCAGACGAACGGACAGCCCTGCTGCACAGCGGCCCCTCGGCTGCGGCAGCAGGCAGCTTCATAGCAGAACCAGGTCGACCAGGTTCCCCTTGGGCTGGGTCATGGACTCCGGAAAGAACTCGACGATGGTGTCGAACAGGGTGCTGCGCAGCTGGAACTTGTAGTCAGGGTCGCCCGTGTCTGCAAGAGAGGGTCTCGTGAGCAGGCTGCGCCTCTTGAGGGCCTACGAGGGGGACCGCACAGATCCTTCATGCGCAAAAGTTTCCATGCAAAAGCAACTTCTGCTTTTCGCCTCCACAAGAAACACTGCGGCCAGGACTGAACCACATACGGACAAGTTTTTACCAGCAGCCACGCAAACATTGCAGTCTACGGTGCAAGGAAAACAACCACGAAATCTTTTGCCGATTCAATCTCAGCTGATACAAACTGCCACCATACATACCGCTTAAGGCGCAATATAGGTAGAGATTTTTTACCAAAAAATTTGCCGAAAAGCACCTATATAGCGCTTACTGGCGTAATGTTAGTTGTCATCTGGCAACTGGGCAGCCCATCAAGCCCATCCAAACTGCAAAGGCCACCATCATCAACTGCTGCGATCTGTTTTGTTGCTTCTCTCGCTATCGGTGAATGTGTGCGTGCTCTTTTCTTCTTGCTCAAAATTAGTTTAGACACTTGGTGCCACTTCATTGCAGCATTCAAAAGAAAAGTTGGGGAGTATGCCAAAGCCAGCAGCAACATGTCCGCCTTGCACCAGTTCGGCGTCGCCAAAAGGGTGCACGCTACTGGCGGAAGCTGAAGGGGCGGTTCTCGGTACGCAACGCTCGGAAGAGCTCGTTTCGTGAGCCCTTCAGAACGTGGTGGCGACTGCGAACGGATACGCCAAGGCGCTTGCTGGCTGCCTGCACAGACTGGCTCTCGCTACGGTCTGCACACAAGTGTCCCATGCTTCGCACTCACGTCACGATGACACGCTCTTGTGAGTGTTTAGAGGCCAACTGCACTCACATCTTCGGCAACGCCAAAATAATTCCACCTAATAGTGCACACAAACAGAGGGCGAAATGCAAAATACTGCGTTTCAAACATGAACACACGCAACGCAAACGGCTCGTGAAGATTGCTGTTTTCGGAAACGAAAGGCGGTCATTACCGGCAGCTGGTCGTGAAGTAGGTGATGGAAAGGAAGCAGGAGCGCCAGTCCCGCCGGCCGCTCACAGTGGCCTCCAAATGCGCATTATTTCCACAGAAATTTCACTCACATTTGTGTCCAGGGTAAGGGAGTCGGACACAATTCCGACATCGCGTTACTATTAATCGAGATGAAGGGGACTATCCGACAGTTATTTTTGCATCAGAATAACTGCCGGAGTAGCAATCTCTGGCATTGCGAGTAAAAAATCAGGTCCAGATTTACAAAACTACTTTTTTGTTTTATTTATTGGTACCCTCAGGACCGGGAGGTGTTACAGAGGGGAGTGGTTATTACACAAAAAATATACAAAAAAGCAGCAGATGATATGTATTTATCACAGTGATGCGGCTCCTTCGCATACGATATTAGGTGTCACCGTTTCCTTAAATTGGGTGCGCTGCGAGAAGATATGGGGAGTCGACTCAAGCGAGCAAACAACCCCACCGAATCTACAGGGCACAGGTGACGAAGGGGGTGGCCGTCTGATGTGCGGCTTTCGCCGACCAGAGCGGTAAGAATGAGTCAGAGCCTTGAACAAACAACAAAAGAAAGACTTATATTTGTAAAGGCAAAAACACTATACAAGCATGAGGACATGTAACGTAAACAAGAGACAACTTAGATCGAATACAAAATGCGAGAAACGGTTCAAATACAAAAGGTACAACAGGGAGCTTTGACCAGGAATATTACAAAAAAGAAGAACTAACTAGAAGAAAGACAGTTCGAGGCATATGAGAGACAGAGTCCCACAATATTCACCGACCGGGCCGGATGATGCACCGCTGTCGGAGGCGATTCGGCTACCTGGGAAGCGTGGCTTCGTCGTAGGCCAGGCCGTCCGAGACGATCATGGTGATTCGAGGCCCGGGAGTACGTCGGAGTCCTCCAGGGTGTGGGTCGCCGATGGTGTGGTGCACAAACTGGCAGAAGCCATTGTCACATCACGACGTCCAACGTAGCTGGTTTGCTTAGGTGCGGCTTCTCTTTTTATAACTGTGCCGGCGCGAAGAGAGAGGGCACAACACACAATGGCCCCGCCGCCGCCGACCGAACAGCTTCCCTCTTTCTCCCTTCTGGAATCACCGGCGCGATTTAGCACTGGCAAGGCCACGCGTGCCCCCTCGAAAAAGCTCGAAGCTTCAGTGAAAGCTGAGCGGCGGAGCTTTTATTTGGGTATTTTTTTGCCGGCGAGTGGTCGTGTTATCGCCTCTTCATTCGAGAGAGTTGCAGCATTTTCTCGGGGCGAATAGCATCGAACTGAATGAATCGGACGACTTTAACAAGAATTAGGCGCTGTACAATAAAATGAAAAATAGGCGTCGTACGCTTGAGTTTGTGACATTAGGTAATAGCATTTTCAAACAATTCGTGATCACGGATGATTACAATTGATGCGGGAAGGCGATTCCATTTGATGCTCGTGCATGGCAGGAATCACATGCCGCAGCCATTTGTTCTGCATAATGGTACTTCAACCTTGCGATGATGGCCTAGACCAGGCAAAATATACTCTGGTGGGGCTACAAGTTCACTGTGCAAATGGGGATGGTGACATATTTTGTGGAAAAGACACAGTCGAAGAATTTTACGGCGAGATGCTAAAGATGGAAGATTCAGGCTAGATTTCATCGCTGTTATGCTGGTGGTGAGGTTACAGTTAGAAAGAATAAAACGGACAGAATTATTTTGAACCATTTCAACTGAGTGTATTAAATTGGTGTGCACAGGATCCCAAGCAGAGGCAGCGTATTCTAATTTAGGTCGAATCAGTGTTTTGTAGACGATGAGTTTTAAAGAAGAAGGAGCTTTAGCAAAGTTGCGACGCAAGTACCCAAGCATTGTTTGGTTTAGTAATTATTTGTTCAGTGTGGATTTCTAAGTTTAAATGGACCTTTCCGGAAAGTTGCGCGCCCCCAAACGGCAGCCGCAAAGCAGCCTGAGAACTGTGAGCGCTGCAGCAGCTGCCGCCGCTGCTGCCCCGGCCCCTCTTCATGTAGCTCTACTGTGCCAAACCGTGCCGTGCGCGACAGCGCCTGTGGAGGCAGCATTTGCTGACGGTGCAGCTTCGGCATTTAACATTGTGTGATGCATGCAGAACATCTGCTATCCTGGACAGCTGTTTTATTACCTGGCTTCTTTTTCAAACTTCAGCATTTTTACCACAGCCCGCATTTCTTCACTGCTGCATTTTGGGGAGTTGCAGTGTGTATCCAATCAATTCATGCTACTCTATGTCTGTATTTGTTTCAAGTACTGTTGCCTAAGAAGTGGCAAGTCTTATTGTGCAATCCCGAGCTCTTTTGCTGTTTTCGGCTGTGTGTAAATATGAAAATAGAAATGTTTACTTCCGTAAAAAAAAAAAAAAAAAAAAACGAGGCAGCTAGTATGGTATCATTACAATAAAAGACACGTACACTTTTATTCTAACCAATACCGACTAAAAGGTAAAACTGTGCAGAGGGCGCTAATACAAAACACGCATAGTTGACATTTTGCTTACTTATCGATTGAGAAGTAGTTCATGTGGGAAGTTGTTCAGGTCGCAACAAATTTTCCATATCTGGTTTGGCTTGTCAGCCATCGAATTTGGGAAAACATACCACAGTATCCTCAAGTTCTTCACTTCTCGAATAACTCACTCAATGTGCCCTCAGGTTGTCGATCCGCTGTGTGTGTGTTTCCTCCGCTACTGTCAGTTGACGCCGACCATTTAACATGGGGGGTCTGTTCAATTTAACGCCAAGTTCACGGAGCTCATCTTCAATCAAGAATCCTGGGTCAGCCATGACGAGCTGTCTCCTTTGTTTTCACACAGGAAGTACACCACACCTTAAAAGTGGGAAATAATAATTCCACAATGAGCGACCCAAAAGAAATAGCCGAAATGCTGAGCTCACAACAGCAGAAACCCCGTGCAGGAAACAAGCTGCAGGCAGTCGCTGTCGTTGGAAAAACGGCATCGTTGCCTGCTGGAGCGAAAGTATTGCTTTATCGCCCTGTTACACCCTTTGTGCTGAAATTCATTACAAAACGGGCGTTGATTACTCTGAGCTGACAGGGGTATCTCGACAGTGCTGAATATCACTAGTTCGTCTTGGATGCCTGTAAGTGGGACGGGCGCTTAGGAGGCGGCGCTTCGTTCAATTCGCGGCAGCTAGGAAACAAAACATATAAAAAGCATAATTTACGTACTAATGCCGGGGCTTGCCTGTCTTTACCGGAGGACACTCTCGGTGTGGAAAAATGCTCGCATACGGTCCATGTAACATTTGCGTCTGCTCGCGCTGCAATGGGCTCCACATACAGTCTACGCTCGTTACTGCGGATCCGGCAACAGCGGACTTTTGGTTACAACAGACCATTTCTGTTGGTTTGTCTGGTCCCCATGCATTTTAAATGGAGTCCACTCCGCTCATAACGGACCCGGCTATAGCAGACTATCGGACTAAATTTTAGGCAAAAATTGTTTCGACCAAATGTTTATAGCGGACTTCCGCAGGGCCAGCACCCGATATGCTCTTTCTTTGTTTAGTTTGGCAAGAAAGCTGTTATGTCTGGCAACATTGATGGCGGCCGGGTCGTTGGCGCAGCCAAGCCAAGCCAGGGCCAGTAGCTTCTTTTTTTGTGCGACCAGCAGTATGAGTGGTAGGGTAGCTGATTTCACTGTCGGATAAATTAAGCGTAATTAACGCTGTCGAACATGGGGAAAGACAGGCCGACATCACCAGAAGTACAGGCCTGTCTAAGCAGGCCGTCCACTCTACCGTCAGGAACAAGGCCGCTGCTGATAAACGTGACTCCGGTGAGATTGAAAACAGCGCTATTGAATACGCAAAGTGGGGCACCCCAAGCGCCCTCGCCAGTTTCTTTTTTATACAACTCGGGTTCAGTGGAGTTCGGTCTTTATTATTCCGACGCATGCATCGTTCCCATTCCTTCAGTGAAAAAGGTAAGAAATGCCTCAAGTTGGTTCCCATCCATTGTGTGCTATCGGTGTGCAAACTGGTCTCTTTTGATTTCCCAGCTTTCATAACAGCTGTTGCAGTGACTAGATTAAAATCGTTAAAAATGTGCAAGCTGCCTTGGGGGAACGTCAGGCAGCGATCCGATTTGTTTAGCGAATGGTTTCAGGAAAACCTACCTCGTCGTGAAGGGATTTAAAAGAGCCTAGCTAATCTTGATGGCCATGACTGGTGTTTTATAGCTGGTTAATAATTGCGCCTAGTTAAATTCTTCCTTTATTTGCGCAGCTTATCATGCGTCTTTACGTGCTTGACCGCATGCGCTAGGTCTTTTCCAAGTGCCGGTGCTAAGCTTCGGAACGGTGCTTACGCGATTCTTTGCCCTCGCATTAACACTCCGCAGAGGTGCTGCGGGCATGTAGAAAGAACAAAGTGTATGTACTATGTATATGCAATATCGGTCAAAGTACCCACAAAGTACCCCCCCTGTCGGATACTGCATACTTCGGCTACAGCGGACGTTTTTTTCCGGATTAAGACGGTCCGTTATAACGGGCATAGACTGTACCCTGTGATTCTCGGACGGCTCCCACAAAGCGAATTGGCCATCACGACCCTGGCGATTTATCCGGCGAACCCATTCGTTTTAAAGAGTCGTCCTTCGGAAACTTGTGCCATGAAACATGGCGGTCTTGTAGTGTATTGTTGTACCAACCGAACACACAATTAGTTTGTCCACCTCCTGCAGCTTCCTTGGCGCCATATCATCAGTATCGCGTAAACTACAAACGCTAAGGCAAGTCGTAAACGAGTGTAGCTTTACACACACGGAAATGCGTCACGAATAACGTGAGCACACGATATGGGATTCTTCGTTTTTTCACTCGGCTCCCGGGGGCTGGCGGAAGCAAAAGCTGGTTATTTGTGTTTTTATCGGTTAGCTCAAGCGTCATATTTGTTTTCTATTTCCTCGTGTTGAGGAATTTCTCTTTTCCCGCGGGCAGCCAGAAGCGCGAAGACGCTTTTCAACTAGCAGCAGCTGGTTCCACACTGCAAGCTAGCAGACGACAAAAGGTTCTCATGCAGTGCAGGCAGTTTCAGAAGGATGCGGAGTTTATTTCTTATTAAGGGTTCCATGATTTAAAGATGCTTTAATTGATGCGCAACATAATTTCGCAAGCACAGCGTTTCACTCTACTTTGTCCTTTGACGAGCTCACTCGGCGCACGTGGAGCGCGGTGCGGCCACTCCGTCGCCGCTCGCACCGCGCACGCACGCAGTTCCCATGACGCCTTGCGCGGGCCCGCCAGGAGAAGGAGTGGCGCTGCAGTTTCTGGGAAGGTCTATTACCGGTTATATGCAAGCCTAGGTATTTATAGCTAGAAACAGTATCCAATGCAAGATTACTGAGACAGTAGGTGAAGGTGGATTAGTTGTTCTAGACACTCTCATAACTCTACACTTGCTCACGTTGAGTTGCATTAACCATTTTTGACACCAACAGCAGTAAGGTCAGTTTGAAGAGCAGTTACGTCGGAATCCACCGAATATTGCACAGTCGTGAGAAATAAGTGTACATGAGAAGAAAGGCACGCAGGTACTTGCTCGCACGATATCAAAAAGCAGCTTTGGTTAGGCAGCGCCTAGGCCATCGTATCGCTCTTTTTGAAGGGAACAAACTGCGCACGGGTGGAAGCCGATTACCAACTATTTTTACTAGTACGTCATTACGAGCAAACATGCAGCTTTGTGAGCATCGGACCAGTATTTTCCACGTTGCTGCTCATCGAGGATCAAATTGCAAAATTGGCCTCAAAGCATATGCCATCTCCCCAGTTAGATGATGCACTTTATAAAACGCGAAAAAAGTTACCTATCTAGCGCTGTTTTCTACTTTCACCAGCTAAATGTGCAGTTGATAACATTTTACTTTCAAGTAAACTGAGTGTGACGCTCCACAAAAGTAAATACTTAATTTCTCAGTTGAAAAATAAGTATTTTATTGTTTAGCAGAGGAGCAGTTTGGTTAGCTTTTGCACTTCGCGAAGACGACGGCCGATCTTTGTGCGGACATGTATTTGTTGTCGCAAGCAAGGCTGATTTTCGTTGATGGAGTGAGTGAGGCGAAAGTTGCAAAAATGTTTATTCCCACACGTAGAACAACTTTGGTTAGGTCGCCAAAATTTTGGAGAGGTCTAAGGGGTGGAGGTGGTGCTGGGCCAACCCAAAAACGGCAAATACTGGATGAGGAAGTGCAAGCGATCAAGAACTTATAAAAGATCCTGTAAGGGTTCCAGGCACCAGCGACGCTGTAAAGTCGAACGCGTGGGAAGCGGCGGTTCCGAGAAGTGGGAATGAATGACTTTATGGCAGCCAGCTCGTTAAGAGCAAGCGATCTCTGGGTCATGCCGCTCGCGGGAGGACACATTGTCTGGGGTCGCAGCTGCGCTGTCGCGTTGTTTTGGCCGGAGTGCGTGGTGTAGCCATGGGAAAACATTGGTAGCCTGGCGACTCAAATGGCATCCCGGGGGCATGGCGGCCGCTGGCTCGGGGCCCACCGCAGTTTCCATTAGCAGGATGTAGAACCATTTGGTCCGTCGAGCGGCTGGAGACGGGGAGCGTGGAGCTGTCAACTGTGGTTAGACAGTGGCCGATTTACGGCGATAGCTTTCCTTTTGTTGGCCAGTGCGCGCACGGAGTGGAGGCGTGCGAGGGAGCGCGCATTGCGGCCCGGGATGGGCGCGGCAGAGGCGACGCCTGAGCCGGCCGCCGTGTCCTTTTGTCCCTACGCGCTGTTTGTGGCCCACGATCCAATTAACGGGGCATCGCCTGTCAATGGCGGAGAATCTTGGGGACGCGCCGGGTCGTTAAGACGGATGTTTATGGGTTTCAGCTGGCTTAAGTAGCTGTCCTGTCTCGGACGAGATGCGTGGGAACAGGCGATGCAGACCGCGTTCGTGGAAGCGTGTCCCTGGCGCGCCGCGCTTGCACGTGTTTTCGCGGGTTTTTGAGTGTTTATCGTGTTTGTTTGGTTTGCTTTTGATCCTTTCCTTTTTTTCTGGAGAGAGAGAGAGTGACCAGTGTTTGAGGGTTACGGGGGCATTGCCCACCGTGGTTTAGGCCCGGATTTACTAATCCATCCTATCAGGTGCCCAGGAGATACCGATTGGCCTGTGTATCGGGGGTGGGGCCTAAGTAACCCATTAAAACCAGGAGACACGAGGTCTCGGGGTCGAATCCTCAAGGTTTAATGTGCTATGCACGGCCAGCGTATTGCCGGGCTAGCCAGGTTCGGCTAGAGAGGATCTCACCACTTGGGTAGTCTTAGGTCAGGGTCCGTCGCCGACGGGGGTGCCGTGTGCACAAAGTCTTAGCTGACCTAGGAACCCACTTTATTTCTTACTCTGTCTACTTCAGTCTGTAAATATCCTGTATATGTCTTCCGTGTAAATAGACAGTTTTAAAACCCTCAACAACTCTCATCGTCATCGTGTCATCAGTGCCGTCACCATCAGGCACCAACGCAGATCATCATCATCATCATCAACAAAGAACTACAACGAACAATCATTTACTGATCCTTTTCCTTCCCTGAAGGATATAACAGGAATGTATAACAGGCAAGTGCACGTTGTGCGCTAGTTTTTGGAGCAAAAATATTATTTCAAGTTAAGGGGGGACGTGGCTTTCAAAATCAACTTTTTTATTTCTTAGTGGATTTTGATGAAAATTGGCACAGCAACTGGAAATGCTTCTGTGATAACACCATAAAAATTTCAAGGTAATATTTTGATAACTTTTTTATTTAATAAATTTTATTTCTGTTCCGCTTGTACCGAGCTTGAGCGACTTATAAAACATGATATAAAACTTGTTCGCAGTGCTTTACATTCCCAAATGAATGGACGAGGTCGTGACAGTTCTAGAATTTTTTTTTACAACACAATGTTTTTTAGTTTTCATTTTTTTAGAGGTTAATGTGCAACAGGCATGTCGACTGTGAACGACTATTTGAATAAAAAAATCACAAAAAGAAATCTGAAAAACCAAGAGTGTCACGACCTGAACTGTTCATCAAGGAATGTAATGCAAGAAACGGAATCAAAATAGACCCAGCAGTCATGAAGAAATCCCTGGAACAAGCGACACAGGTGGCAAACAAAACTGTTTTGAGAAAACGGCTTCCGAAGTTGCAACATAGGTTTCACTCGTCAAAAGTCGTCACGGTTGTAGCCTTTCATGCCCTTTTGAACATGGGGCTTCTCGAAGGCCTTGCCTTGAAATTGGAGTGCCTTTTACAGCCTTTCTCTTTCCACAAAACATAATTTTCAGCTCCTCCGTGAAGAGTACATAGCCCAGTTAGCAGACCAAACAGAGGGGGAGATGGCTTTTAATGGGCTTTCAATGCAAAGTAGGTTAGCTGGTTGGCTGTATCGCACTGGACAACTTTCCTTTGCAGTGTTGTCCCCATGGCAACAAGTGAAGCATTTTTTCACTTAAGGGGGCAGTTGGGTCTTAGGGGCCGAAAAATGGTAAAAAAAAAAGTGTTTTCAGAAAAATTGCATTTTCAGCCTCCACAGCCTTTTTTCTATCAGTCTGTAAATTTCCTCATCAAAAGGCACCATATTTTGTTGTTATTATATTATAATAGCATTTTAAAGTGCACTGTTCAGCTCAGCTAGCGCAGAATTCGATGGTGAAATGGCACTTTTCTTGCAATGCAAAGCTAGCATTTCGTCCTCAGATATCTTGGCACCCAGAGCAGGTACAAGTGTAATTCTTTTTGCTTCTGATACCGAAATGTGTGGAGAATACAATGTTGGAAACAAATTTTTCAAATGGAGGCCTTGGAAAATGATTATTGTGTTCAATTAGAACCACCTGCGAGCCATTTCTGGCAGAGCGCGGGAGAAGTGAAGTTCCCTGTGTTGTAAAACGACCAAAAATAGCTGAATCAAAAAAGTTCTTCCTATGTTGTATTCTTTAGTCATTTGTCTGCCTAGCCATGTTGTAATTGCCATTCTGTATGGAGTGGTTATTTAGTAACTGTGACCCAAAATAATGGTAATTAATTATTAATTAACTCAAAATATAATCAACTTACAAAAAATCTAATGGTAGATTTGAAACCAGCACAAAAAACTCTATAATGCAGTGCAGTGTTACTAAAATTGGTTGGTAATTAAAAAATAGCTCTAAGACCAGTCTGCCCCCTTAAATTTGAAAATTTCGGGCTTTTTTTATGTTTTATTACTTTGCCTGGTGCAGCAACTTAGTACTCGTACGTGCAGGTGTTCATTGCCAAAAGTTTGCATACCATAAGGATGCAAATGAGCTACTTTGAAGCTTGGTATAATATTGTACATAACTCCAACTTTGATGGAAGGGTTTTCTTTTTTCACTACTTTTGACGTTCAAGGCATCCAATATTTCTCGCAGCACAGTCAGTATGCCCTAAGCCATAGATTATATGCATTGGTATCAATAATTTCTTTAAAAAAATCACTGTTAAATGCTGCGACAGTAAGGTAAATTTTTAATGCAGAGAGCATTTTATTCCTATATTCTTAAAACTCAAACCTGTTTGCATATTTATTAGAAGTGCACGGGAAATGTTGCGCAAGAAAGGCGATATGGCTCGCGCGCATCGCAGCGCACGCTTACCGCGACATATCGTACTTTGATTACCCCTGATATGGCTTGTCAGGTCGCTTTTAAGATTAAATCTAACGTCGCAGGCAATAATTACAACTACTGGCGTTCAATAGTAACCGGTTGCGCAGACATGTGATGCTGCAATGCGCGTCGGCTATGCCGTACGGCCGCAGCGTATGACGCGTCGACCGTTTCTTTCTCAAGGCTAGCGAGCCCACAATCAAAACACAGCAATAACTAAGCGTGTAAGCATCGCAAATCCGACTAAAAGTTCGCTTCACGAACCGCTACCGCAAGCGCGCACACCGCGTCACCCTCCGGGGTCTGGCGACGGTAGAGTCACGCGCACCATGAAGCGTTCGATGACTTCCGCCTTGCGAGCCACACAACTTCCCGTAATCTGGCTCGTGATCTCAGGCCTTCCCATCGCGATAACGTCCCTGTTTATTACCACAGACTGAACAGAACTTGGCCGAACGAAGCAGCGAAAATGAACTCAAACCGCCCATGCTACGCCGTTCAGGCGGCCGCCATCTTGCATTGCGCCGCGACACCCAATCAGGAGGGTCGTCTTAGCCCGCCCCGACCGGAGGACGAATAGCGCTTCAGCATCTATTTCTAGCTTCGTTTGTGCGTCGTTTCTTTTCTACCGTCCGTGCGTTTGTGAATGAACGAAGATAAAAGAGACGAGCGGAACCGGAAAGACGAACGCTCGGCCGATCTAACGATATTAAAATGGCCGCGCCCGGTGGCACCGTTGCGGAGATACAGCGCTCCGAAAATTGCCGTTTTTTCGCCCTTTTGCGCTGATAGTTTGTCACCGCGCCTGGCAAAACTATTTTTTATGCCACTTTGCGATGCTTTTCAGCGGAAAAACTTTGCAGACGAGACGCACAGAATAGAAAACATAGAAGCCGAATATGTGGCTTTCAAAAAACCATGTTTTGGTCATTTTTCTGAAGTTGAAAGCCGCGTCCCCCCTTAAAAAAGTTTTGCCAACTCCAGAACCATCACAAGCGCGCATATAGTCTGTAGGCTTCCAATCGCTTTTACTGCATTGAAAAAAGAAAAGAAAAGGTGGCTATTGCTAACTATGCGGCTAGTTAAAAATATCTGATACCGACGGTGGTACAGTACGTTGGTGTAGCCGAGAAACCCCTGGCAGCGAATGCATCCCTGTGCCCAGCAGAGCGCCATGCAAGTTGCCAGAGACGCGCGAGCTCCCCTGGACAGGTTCCTCTTGTCCGTCACAGGCCACTCGGTACTCGCTTCCCCCACTACCTCCACAGTCACCGCCATGGGAATGCATTTCCCAGACAGATGCAAAGCCGCTACCACGGAACATGGGAAATGATCAAGAAGCCAGAAGACTGGCACACGCAAAATGTCGCGGGAAGTGGCTTCACTGTCTCAAGGAACACTCCTCCGGAGGCGAATAAAGTCGCTTCTTCTACGCCGATGTGGCATGTACCATGCACCTTCCCAACTTCGCCACAGCGTGGGTTAATGATTACGGCACATCACAAGGACGCAAACTTCACATCACGAAAGAACCGGGACACAGCACCGGGCAGAACTTCACGCCATATTGGATTTAATCAAGCACCTGAGCTTTCAGCGCAGTTCAGAAGACCGTGGTCTGAAGCACACCTATCATGTCTTTACGGACTCACAGGAAGCGTACAGGGCCCATGACGACGCTCGGCACACGTCCACCGTAGTCAGCCACCTTTGTCAGTACATCAGCGGGCTCCGCACCCTGGGCCACGACTTCACAGTTCACTGGATACCTGGCCACTCAGGCATACCGGGTAACAAAAAGGCAAACCGACTAGGCGCGCTCTACTCCAACCTAGTTCAGAGGATGACATCGAGCACGAAACAGAGACACCAGCAACAAGTTACGACCCAAGAGAAACCACCGCCGGGAATACTTAGCGAGCGCCTACAACCCCTCGGGCAGCCCTCTTCTTCCTGGCCATGTCTTTAGTCACTATGCGCCAAGTCCAGCGTGGCACACTCGGAACCCCCTTTCTGCTGCCGCGTTTCCGCAGACCCCACAACGCAGGTTCATCCCTTCACAGCTTGGGCTCGCGTGACCTATGCCCAGTTCGAGCGGACCTGGAGCACCTGCTTTGGGCCTGTCCGCTCTACTCGCTGCCCCGGACTCGAGCCCTGGCCACTCGGCCTGAGCGCCCTGCGAGCTTGGGCCCGGCAAGACTCATCTGCCCCAACTGCGACTGCCATCGAGCTCTGGCGGGCGCTAAACGAGTTCCTTCTGGATCCAGCTGCTCCGCCTCCTCGCGCCCGAGGGGCACACCGGAAGACCTCCGCAATGGACAATGGTGCCGTGGGCCTCCGATCCGTAACTGCCCAGGACCTCGTTTCTTCCTTTTTGATCCCCTTAAGGGTTTTCTTTTTCCCCTCTTCCTTTTTCCTTTCACAGCAGCCCCCCAGGGGCAATTCAAGAGGAATAACGACGTGAAACAACAATCACAACAACTGCCAGGGGCAAACGTCGTCTGCTCGGAGCTACTTTCAACAATGGTACCTAGTGTGTGCTGCGTTTACGAGGCTTAGGACTTCGCCATAGTGATTGCAAGAGCATGAACTACTTACAGCTGAACCTCGTTATAAGAGACACTGATGTAAGAGACAAATGGGTATAAGAGACACTATTCACCCACATGGTTGGCTGCCCTATCTTTCCCATTAAATCGACCTCTTTTATAACAGACATTGGATGTAGAAGATTGGTTATAAGGGACAAGTCATCCTTGAAGTTTAATCAATACTCTCGCTTCTAACAGACATTTTAACTTCAGATGCAGTGCCACCAGTCACTAATTGCAGTTGCTTCCATTGTGGAAACACAGGTGGACAACAGACAGGTGCAGTCGCTATTTATTTTAACTTCAGCAAACACAAAGTGGTTCAGTCAGCTATGAAATGACAATGAGAAGACCTGCCAATGGAAATGCAACTGACAGAAGTAGCTGAAGCTTACTGCCATTCATTGGATGGAGCGCGATCACACATGCGGGCTCTCCTACTCACGTAGCTCCCAATCAGAAGCACTGCAGACGTTGAGCCCTGCAAGCGTAATGAATAGCCTGAGCACACAGTGGAAGAAGCTGTGCGCTCTGGCTATTCATCAGGCTTGTTAACTCAACACCTATGATTCATCTTCCAGAAACAAGGAAAGGAAAAAAAGCTTGTAGAATCGGTTGTAAAAAACAGTGTAAATACAGTCATGAAGCAAACAAAGTTTCATAAATTCTGGGACCAAACAATAATTAGAATGAATCTTTTGAAACATGCTGTAGCATTCTTTTGAGCTTATTGTAGTAATACAAGTGCCCACATTGAACTAGGGTCTGATTAGTAAGTGAAAACATGGTACCCTGTTTATAAGAGACATCTCGTATAAGAGACAGAAACTGCTCCCCGGTACGTGTCTCTTATAAAGGGGTTCAACTGTATTTGGATCAAATATGTGCAAAGAAAAACTTGAGTGCAGTTGGCCTTCAACAAGTGCTGCACATCCAACTGCCTAGACTGCACTGAGGACGACTTGCTGCGTGGGCGACAGCCAGCCAGAAGCAGTCCGGCTTCTGATGTCCTTAAACAAGTAATCTGAGAAGAAACAAGTTATAGCCTTAATAAAACAATGTGTACCTATTCTTTTTTTGCATTTTTCGGCTACAAGCTAAGAGGGTTGACATATATTCCTCATTAAGGCTCAATTTCGGCAGTTACAGAGCAATTTTGGAACCCCAACAGGTGATACAAATCATCGGGGCTCCTAAATTAAAATTTGAGAACAATTACAGTGTGAAGAAATCGGCGCATGTTTTCAGAGCTGGGTAGCTTTCTCAGCGTAAAGAAAAAGACAGGGAATGTGTAACAGGCTTCTGCAGGTGCAAGGAGATGAAACAAGCATATACTTTCTTTGTGTAATTTTGCAAAGTTCTTTTTGATAATACAAATAATTTGCAGTACCCAAAGAGATTTGTATCACCAAGGTCCTCACGTAACTGCACAACACAACGGTGCACTGTTTCGTAATATGCTGCGCTAATTTAGGCGACAAAAAAAGTGTACCTCCCAGGGGTGCCGGGGCTGTTGCGTCGTCTCGATCAGTGTCGGGATGCTTGAAGAGACTGGACGCTTGCAGCTGGAACTGCAAGGCAGACGTGCACTGGCTTGGCCTTACAGCCGCTTAATCAAGCAGCACTGCATGCGGGCGAGATCACGCCTAACCCTTTCCGGCCCAACAAAAATATTTAGAAAAAATGGCCACAAGTAATTAAATTTTGTGTATTTACCCCTTACTAATGATGCTTCGACAAGTTAAAATGGAAATCTCAGAGTATTTCATACAGAAAACAAACCCACACATATGTGTGGGCTGGGCTTCTATTCGTATGATCCGCACTTAGTAAGAATACCTTAAAAACGGCATCAGGCGCAGAAAAACTGCATTTTTACGTATTATTTATAAGTTTCATATTGTTTTCAGGAGTACTTGCATTATAAATAGGATTTTGTGAAAATAAATAACAATGATGTTTTAATTAATGTAATTAATAATTATAATTAATAATAATATCACAAGTAATTACGGAACTATTTCAAGGTTAAGGCGCCAGAAAACATTACCAACGAGCCAGCACAAAACCGCAAATAATTGAGACACCAAGAAAAAATTATTTATCGCTAGCGCTGCAGTGCACGAGCCCGCCAGCCTATTCGCCCCGAGCGCGAACACAGTCGGCCCCTGGCGGCGGCGGGACGAACCGCTCCTAGTGTGGATGGCGCTCTCGCGTCGTCTGCTTTTTCACGTTGCGTGCGGCGCAAGACGCGTGCTGCACACGACAAAACAACCAATATCTGTGCTCGTTTGGCAGTACACAATGACATAGTTATCTCTGCTTGCGCATTTCCTCTAGAAACGCAATAATCAGCGGCCGTTGCGGGTTAATGCACTGGTTTAATTCCACAAAACACCTTCGCCCTGGTCACCGCTTGAGTGTGAAACGTGTTAAAAACATTGCTTCCACACATTGCACTTTTCTTATTGTTGAGGGCAGTCGTCTGCCGTTTCGGGAACGTTGAAGGGTGCTTTTTGAAGGTGGCGTGGTGATTATTTAAAGGATAAAAGTTTAGTACGCGAAACGGGTAAGAAGCGACAAGACCTGTGCATACGCGGACAAATTCCACACCCTTGTAAAATTGCGCTGTGTCCTTATAGAAAGAAGAAACAAACAACAACATTTACACTGCACACGACCCGTGCACTATCGCCCATACATTACCGGACACGTATTTTACACCGGCAAGCTCCTGTGTGATCGTGTCCTTCCCGTACCTTTTCTAAAATAAATACTATTTTTGGACAGTCGTTGTTTATACTGTGGAGGAGGAATAAACATTTATTCAACTGCATCGAGTTGCTAATTTTACGTATTATTTAAAATACGTTTCTATGGATGCGCAAGAATATTTAGGGGGATTCTTCGGTAAAATTAAGCAGTTGTGAGTTTGCAACTGTCATGTGGCATTTCGTGGGTCATGTTCATATATATCATTTTCAAATCCGACATGAATCACCTTGTCCAGAAACGTGTCTCACTCAGCATAACCAAATGCCTAATATGGTCACGTCTTAATCTCTTAAGGTGAACCTAAGTTTTAAAAAAGAGGAGAAAACGCGTAATATAATGCACGTTGTTGCCCACATGTGTGAGGGGTTTGTGCCATGACTCGCTGTTTTTTTTTTAATTTTTTCCCACAGTGCTTGCTGTCAATACAATTTTGAAAAAGGCGAGCCACAATTCCTGGACCAAAGGGGGGTTAATCAGTTTTAAAAATACGTACTGCTTTTTCACCGCTACAGTCACGACAATAATGATAACCATAGTTTGGCTTTTCGCGTTACATGCGTTCTCTTCTCGCTGCCCTTGCAATGTTTGCAGGACCCCCCGCCCCCCCCCCCCCCCCCCCCTCTTCCCGAAAAAAAAAAAACTAAATGCACAGAATTTCATTTTTTAACCAATCCTCAAGAATTAAATGCCAAGACAAAGGCGATATTCAGTTTATAAAACAAAGTTACCGGGAACCCGTTGCGCTGATTCGCAACGAGAAATAAAAAGGAATGTTTTACTACATCTGCAACAGCACAAACTCATTTATTGCCATCTTTAGGGTTCGTAAGCGACCTTATACGCAAGAATGCAAACACATCTCGCTGTTACAGGCACCTGTTAGATTTTAAAAGGAACGCAATTGGTCAACAGAGCCGCCGTAACAGAAAATTTGTGCTCACTGTGAGGTCCCAGAAGCTTGGTTTGCACACTGTAAACCTGCTTGTCACTTCGCGAAAACCTAGCTAAACATGAGATGTTGATTGTACTGCGTGCGTTGACAATTCAATTCGCAAGTTCACTTGCGACGGAAGCCGTAAATAAGTGATCCGAAACCGTTATTCGTCAAACCTTCCTTCAGAGTCGTTGAAATTTCATTTAAAAGACCCGTTAGAGCGGTTACATTTATATTTCTGCGCTGATCAAAATTCAGTAATTTTATGTTGCCTTTTGACCCCACAAAAAATATCGTAAGCTCTTAGAAAGAATTTCGGGGCAGTCAAGTAGTGTTACCATTTCAGGGCATCCCACAAATGCAAGAATGCGTCATGCTACCAGTGAAAGCGATTGAGATTGCCGTTGTAAACTGAATTTCAGAGATCGATGCTTCCTGATTTGTTTCTATTTATGCTTTTATGAAGGCTCAAAGCCGTAGTCTGGAAAGATTGAGCTTGCTACCAGCCACAGCGTACAAGTTCATTGTCACAATTACGGCCATTCTGAGATTCCCGATGAGTCGTCGCTTTTTTGGGCGTAGTAATAAAAACTGACTGCCGCTTCCATGCTATACATTGAACGTTGAGGAACCGAACTACAGCATACCACTCTTGTTTGCACCTTTCGTGCGCACATACGGCGGGAAAAAGGCACGAAGCGCGCCCACAGTGTGCATTCTTACGGGCCGCTCAGCGGAGCATCCACACTAGCAGCGCGACGCTGTCGCCACCTACATGTCGAGCTCGCGGCGAATACCGCCCAGCAAAATTTTCGTAACGACGAGAGCCCAGCCCACACATATGTGTGGGTTCATTTTTCAAGCGTGATGACGGAACACACACGAAGGGAACGGGTGTATTTTTTAGCCGATCGTGTTTTTCCAAGTCCTGCAAGTCGTGTCTTACGCTTGTTATTCAGAAAATATGAGAATAGCAAGAAGAAATATCAGTTTTCATCTTGAAGGCGGCTAGCGTAATCGTGCCTGCTGGGGCGCCATTTTTAATGCGCGATTTCTCGCCCCCTGGTGGCGAAATGTATGAACTACCGAAACCAATAAAGTCTCGGAAGTGTTCGCAGCGGCTACCCAGGGCTGTGAAACCAAAACCGGAACAGGCGCCATTAAGTGAACGAATTCGCTGACCCACACGTTTGTGTGGGCTGGGCCTTAAAGGGCTAGAGGGGGCTCCACCAAGACCAAACACAGCTCTGTCGAGTCTGAAAGCAGCAGCCTCAGGCAAGTCGCTCAGCTCCATTCCAGCCACGAGAGACGCTCTCTCACGCAAGGAGTGCTCAGTTCGGGGCCGCAGTGACGCTAACACGGTCAGGAGTGACGGACCACGGGCCGGCACCAAAAAACGGGCTCATCAGTGCCCAAGCGGAACTAGAGGCCCCACTGCAATCTGGCTTCTGTCGGCAGCCACACACAGGACTCTCTGGTGTAGTTGCCTCCCTGCTCTCCTAATGAACCCAAACGTGTATTCTGTCTTCTTCGGGGCCCCTTTCGCCGTGCTGTGGCCCTTACAACTACAGTGGAATCTCGGTCATACGAATCTCAAGGGGCGGCAAAAATATTCGTATCACCCAAAAATTCGTATCATCAGAAAACGAGAAAAAATGGAAATGTGCTGCGCATGCGACAGGCGGCGGCAATATGGCGTCGGCTCTTGCCGCGAAGAGGTACAGGTAGCTTCAGCAACCGCTTCTAACCTTTTGTTAAAACGGAGCTCAATGTGTAAATTAAATTGCTCATGCGGGAAAGGAGCTGACAGTATGGGAGAAGCACTATAAAATGTCATCTACGCCAAATATCCACCGCGGAGGTGGCCCAGCCAGCTGCTGCTAGCGCTCCGAAATTGCCGCAATCACAATGAGGCGCGCGTCTCCCTATTGGCGCAAGTCGTGAGGCTCCTCCCAATGCAGTTAGCGGTAACCGAGGCAGAGGCTGGCGCCTGGGTGCCGGGCTGAATCGTCAGCGCGGGCGTCAAAAGAACGCGCGCTCATCGCCGACGCGACGCGCGCACACGAACTCAAGCCTGAACCGCATGCCATTCGGGCGCGTCGGCGTTTGCGCGCGCGTTGTTTTGACGCCCGTGCTGACGATTTCGCCCTAATGTCAGATTTTACCTCGCTCGTAAAATGACGCGCGACGCGCACGGCAGTGGGAGGAGCCTGCCGACTTGCGCCAACGGGGAGGCACGCTCTTCATGGCGGCAGTTTGAAAGCGCTCCGGACAGCCCGCTGGCTCCGCCGGAGATGTTTAGGCTTACCAAGGTGGCGGATATTTGATAGGCGCTTTCCCTAGCCGCGCGGACGATGCTTTACAGTGTCGTTTTCGGACTCATCAGCTCCCTCACTTCATAAGCAACTTCTTTTGTTCTTTAAAGAGCGGTCAGAAGCGGTCGGTCGAGCCACCCGCCCTACTTCGCGGCCGTTGATGCCGCCATGTTGCCGCGGCTTACCGCGCCGCGCGCCGCATGCTGGTGGTATTCGCGGTGGCGTCAGCGCGCCTGTGGCTTGCGCGGCGCGTTTTCGTGAGCAGAAAACGCTCCATGCAGTTCACGCTTAATGATTTTGTGCCTGCGTGCGACCAAGGCCACACGGCCGCACATACACTCCCGCCTCCCGTCCACGCCGCAGTCATCTGCTCGCGGCTCGCGTGTTCGTATCAACCGCACCGGGTGATAAATGCGAACGGATCATCCGAATTTTTTTACATTGCGTACAATGCATTTTGGCCGGGGAATTTTGAAAATTCGTATCACAACGAAATTCGTATCAACCGAATTCGTATCACCGAGATTCCACTGTACTTGACAACCTCGGGGGACCAAGGGGAAAAAGTTGGTTCAGGTGGCCAACCTCACCAACCTTTCAGGCTGGGAATTTCCCATCAGAAAAGCTCGTCTAACCCAGACGTTTTGTCACAGAAAAGCCTTACTATGCTCCGTACGCACAGCGCTCTTGTAAAGGCCCAGTCGTCAACGTGCACACTTGACCAGCAAAATAAAACTGTGCAGCATGCGTCCCTACTCTGTAATTTGCATCCTGTGGTAACAAGGCTCTTTCGGCATTGCCGTGCCCCCTTAGAGCAGCGTTTCAGTGACAGCCCTGCACGCCTCAAAGAGGAGGAGGGGGCTCCCCTCACCTGCCTCTCCTCGTCGGTGTTGGAGTGGTCCACCGTGTCGGCCAGCTGCGTCTGCAGGTAGCGCAGGGCCGCCAGGGGGTCCTCGAAGGTGATCTCGCGGAAGCAGTGCTGCCGCACCAGCTGCCGGCAGCGCCGCAGCAGCTGCTCCTTGGACGGACGGCACAGCTGCTGGGCACAGGCCCGCCTCCCGGTTAGGCGCTGCCGTGTTACAGCGCCCACTCCCGACGACCGCCCAGTAGCAACCCACACCACTGGTGCCCACCAGCGGTGGCTGCACTATGCGCACTAGATGAAGACAACGTGGCGCACGCTCCATGCGCAAGACGTGATGCTGGCCGCCTGTAGTGCTGGCGGCCACGGTCAGCTGTTAGAGCCCCGTAACCGTCAATCCTTAGTAGGGATGAGAACCCACCCCAGGCCTTGAAATGACCCTCGTCCTTGCACACCGGACAAGGTTGAGCAGCCTGCCTGACGCGCTGCCAGTCACTGCCTCTGCCGGTACGTGACCACCTTGGCGCCCACACCCCCTTTTCTGTCTCTGCCCTCTCGCGATTCACGCAGCGCACTCCCTTCCCGTACACAGACTGCACTGCAGCCATTCCCATCCGGGGCATGCCACAGGCACTAAGCACGCAGCAGCATGGGGCGATCAGCTTAAGTGGCTCAAGGGCAAAAGAGAAGGTGGCACTAACCTGCAAAGACCAAAAGTCGTCCAGCCTGACCTTTGGCGAGTTGGGTCGGCCAGGGTTGCCCCCAAAGAGGTAGTGCACCTGCAGAGAGACACTCGCGTGACGCCTCACAGCCCCCTTCGTGGGCAATGCCTGCAGCGCCTTTCTTCTTCTGCTCCGTCACTCTGGTCCCTCTATCCCCATCACGGGGCAGCTGCCAACTGCCGCTGCCAAGCGACATTCCGTCCTCCCTTTGCCAGTAAAACCAACGCTAAAGCGCCCAGGCTGCATGTCTTCCCTGGGGAGGATGGCAGTGAAGGGGACGTCCTTTCACTCACCTTTTTGACGTGGTCGTACACGAGCTGGTGGGCAAACCGAGGGCAGGGCTCTTGCACGCTCTGCTTGGACGTCGCCTGTTGGCCATAATCGCTGTGGTAAATGCACGACCTGCACTGGCCAAGCCACAGTGAGATGAGAGCCCCGTGTGTGGCGGCAGCCACTTCGGCCTCACCACTTGTTCTGGTTGATGTCGTAGATCCAGAAGGAGTTCTTCACGTTGTCTTCCCGTTTCTCCTTGTCCTTGTTGGAGCCCGACAGGACGTGGATCTCGTTCAACTCCGGGTCAATGGTCGCCCTCTGTGTGAAACCGGCCGCCGGAACTGCAGAGACCGGAAGGAACTCGTACTCGCACCCATGGCGCTTAGCCACATCACCACCAAAGCGCACAATGTTCCTGGGGACAGGTCAGGTGAGCCCGTCAACCCGATTCGAGCAATCACAACAACCTCGAAAAGTTCATTTCGCACTGAAGCTGCGCCCACCCAGACTGCCGGGGAGGGCTCCAGGTTAACCTGGGCCACCTGTGGCTCTTTAACATGCACCGAAACACACGGGCGTGCCTGCTTTTTGCCTCCATCAGAACCCGCATCCTAAGGCTGAGCCACCGCGACAGGCGTGCACAAATTTACCTTCAACTTTCTGGCCGTCGCACAGGATGTTCATCTGGTCTGTATCAACGTTGTATGTGAAGAAGTCAGTCAGGTACTCTTTGGAACGTTGGCCAGCAAAGATGTACAGCAGGCGTGATTTCTGCGAGACAAAGCACAAAACCCCGGCGAGCAAGGAGAATTATTGCAACGTCTAAATCACCACTTCAGCATCACTTCCGTGGCAAAGGGAATAGTAGCGCCAGCTTGAGCCATGAACAGATTCTCCATTGCAGAAAGGCATAACACAGCGCTTACACGATTAAAACATGCACTAACTTCTTGGTCTGGGAAAAAAAAGAGGTACAGAATCCAGCATATGCAACTAGGAGAGGTCAAGTTACAACATGGCTAATGTTTCAAACATTACACTCTAAAATTCCCACTGCCTGATGTCCCTTACTGTATCTACTGTAAAGACCCGCATGTAATACAGACCTGCACATGATACGAGGTATAATTTGGAAACAGCAAAATCAGAAAAAAAAAGTTTTTATCCACATATAATGCGAGGGCAAAGAGCTCACCGAAAGCATCTATCTGCACTCCAGTTACCGTTCAGTCATCGTCGGTTTCACTGGCACTGTCTCCTGACGTTGCTTCGTCAGTAGGGTTGCCACCTGCCCGGCTTTGGACCGGCCCGGCCCTTTTTTTAAACAGCGGGCCGGTTGCCGGTTCATACTTAAAACCGGCCGTCATTGGCCGGTTTTTCAGCCCTCGGGCCATGATTATGTCTGTTTTGGCGTTTTATATGCGTCAATTCAACAACTAAGACGATAAATATGTGTAAAATATGTGAATATGTGAAAAAAGATGATAAATAATAAATAAATAAATATGTGAAAAAAGATGATAAGTATGTGATATATAAGTCAAAGTGCAAAGTCCAAATCGTTACGCCCAAAACTCGCTGCAGGAAAGCTAACTCCAACAACAAGTTTCCACAAAGGCACATCAAGCGCAGATGCACAGCCAACACTTCATCCCTGCAAACATGCTGAGTGGCGCAAATACACAATACACAAGAAAGAAGACACGGACAGGCGCTTCTTGTGTATTGTGTATTTGCGCCACTCAGCGCGTTTGTAGACCTCAACCAACACACCCAGCAAAACGTTCTCTTGAACTTTATCCCTGGCCAATCTCCCCGAGTTGGTACGTTCCAAACATTTCAAGGGCATGATCATCATCTAAGTCCAAGCTCATACGGCTTGAGTTCCCCTATATAGCTCCCGCAGGGAGCTAAATAGAGGAACTCTACAGACAGCAACTTAAATTGAGTTAAACTTAAACTGGGGTTCAACTTAAATTGAGGACGACTCAGCGAGCAATGGAACGGAAGATGATAGGTGTAACATTAAGGGACAAGAAGAGAGCGGAGTGGGTCAGGGAACAAACGCGTGTTAAGGACATATTAGTAGAAATTAGGAAGAAGAAATGGACATGTGCAGGGCATGTAATGCGAAGGCAAGATTGGTCATTAGGTTGGTCCAATTAGGTTGGTCAAATTAGGAAGGCAAGAAGGTTGGTCATTAGGGGAACAGAGTGGATCCCTAGAGAAGGCCAGTGTTGGAGGGGGCGTCAGAAAGTTAGATGGGCAGATGAGATCAAGAAGTTTGCGGGGATAAATTTGTCGCAGTTAGCACAGGACCGGGGTAATTGCAGAATAATGGGAGAGGCCTGTGCACTGCAGTGGGCGTAGATAGGCTGGTGATGATGATGATGACATGGTGCAATTTTCCCTGGGAATTCGCAGATGAAGTGCCACTCGTGCGGCAAAACGACATTTTTTCGTTGCGGCGGAAAAGTGCCAAATGTTTGGAACGGTCGGGCAGCCCCCGCAAACGCTGCTCTTGCGACGCAGAAGGGCCGGACCTGCGGCCAATAGGGGCCCGAACGTGGGACAGGTGGCGCTGCTGGCGCCGTTCAACAGCGCCTCCCGCGGAATAAAATTGCATAAATGGTCTGGACGTGCCCTGGCGTCTGCATGTAGAGCACGCGTTTACGTGTTGCTTAACCCTTTGAGGGTTTTTGCTGTACGTGTACTGCGGCGGTTTTCCGTCCTGCAAGGTCTCTGCCGTACGGGTACGATTTCGAGCATCTGTTTGAAATTTCGCGCCATATTAACGATGCATGCCCTCTGGGAGGTGCTGCCACCTCCTGGGACTTACAAGAAGTGTTTGAAATTTGATTGTGCTACCTTCTTGCGGTGAAAAACAGAACTCTCTGGCTTCGGCGCGTTACGGCGTCTGTACGTGTCAACGCGTTTCGTGGTTTCAGTTTCGCCACGTGATCGCATCGGAGGCGCGAGAAACTTGATCGGCGCTCGCTATCAGGGGCAGCGGAAGTTGATTCTGATCTATATTGGCGCTGCTCTTATCTTGTTTATTACCCACGCTCACTAGGTATTCGTGCCCTCCTTGCTTGGAACTGAAGTAACCTACTCAGAGACTCCGTTGCGGGGGCGGCGGAAGTTGATTTCTATCTATATTGGCACTGCTATTAGCTTGTTTATCACCGGCGCGCACGAGTTATTTTGCTCTCCTCGTTTACCGAGTTGTCTTCGAGTTCTTCAGATGCACAGCAAAGCGGCGATATGGCCCAACGAACTGCCCGCTCTAATGACACCGACCGCGATGACTCTTCTGACTCTGAGTTTGCTCCTTTCACTGAGTCTGAATCGGAAGACAGTCTTTCTTCGGAAGAAGACAGCTCATTTTCGGACATGCGCTTTATGCGTGCAGACTGCGATAAGGCACTGCGCGTAGACCCGTGTTTCAAGGAATACCACACTCTGAAATACTACTGAACATTTTTCAGTTCTAAGTGATGCTGACCCCAAAATACTGTTCCTGCTAATTTTTTACCATTTATTCTACACTTTAGACATTTTGTACATTCCAAATCCGCAATAAACTAATTTGACCACCAGGGAAAGTTTTTTTCCAAAAAATTCGACCCTCAAAGGGTTAAAGGGACACTGAAGTGAATTTGTCAAGCTCCCGTTTTTGCTTGCACTGCGTAGACTGGCTCAAATTAGCACACTTTTCAACGTTTATTCGGTTGACAAATCGGTAATTATTTTACAAAGCGCGAAAGAAGAAAAACTACCATGCGCGGTTTGCGGCGGCCGCACCAACTAAAGCTGTGACGTTAGGAGGAGCGGGCACCGTGATTGGACGATGCCCAAGGTGAGCAACCAAACAAGTTTCGGTTTCGGTTCTGTAAAACACAACCGTTGGCGTTGTTGGATGGGCATTCTCAATAACTCAGTAATCATCGTACCGCGCTTCTGCCATGTTGTCAGCTGTAAAAATGCATAAAGATAAGCCTCCTAGGACGGATTGGAATCGTAGCATTCACTAGCCGAAACCTACGCAGTGCATGAACGCCCTCCGCGTACCCGCAGACGCCCAAATGTGATGCGCTTTTCCCCCATATTTGGAGCTTGCCTCCCTCATGCCTGTGTCGTAAAAAGCGTGTTCGCACCAGTCCAAGGGTCTGTTCATTCTGGCCTGTGCCCACTGCCTGCAAGCAGTCGGTGCTTATGGCAACAGCACGCCAACGAGAACTCGCTAGCGCGCCAGTGCCAGCCTGCGCGTGTTTTGTGAACTAGTTCGTGGAGCCATGAACGTTGCGGCCCAAAAAAAGGTGAACTCAATATAGAAAACATCGGTGGAAAACGAAAAAGTTAACTTACAAAAAAAAAAAAAAGCACGTACCCGCGGGGATTCGAACTCGTGACTTGCAAAATACTTGCGGTTGTATACCTATAGCAACCCAGACCGCTCGGCAACGGAGCGGGCTCCGCTGGCGTTGGTAATATAGGGTATATATTGTACAATCAGTTTACACTTTTATTTAGTTTTGGCATTTCAAGCAGCTTAGGTGACTATTTCTTGTATTGCGCTCGTGCAGTAAGCGTACCCCGAGTTTCCACAATAGCTCACGTCTAGCAATTGCATTTCGTAGGCGGAAAAGCGTTCGCAGATGCGTAGTCGTGCTGCTGACCGCTGTGCTTGTTCGCCCAGCGCAAAAAAGTGCTTCCCACACCCTAGTTTTACGCTGTACGGTACAAATATCAGTTGATTTTATTTCCTTAGTACCTATATTGACTTCGCTGACTCTTCTCCCGCCTTCAAGAGGCCTTATATTTTCCTACTGGCATACCAGTCAGCGAAGCGTCGCATGTGCGCTTGTGCAGCGCTTGTGTGAAGCGACCTTGACTTGGAGCTAGATACAGTGTACAAACTAACCAAGTAAAGAAAGGCAAATTCTTCCATTCACAAACGTGTCCTGGCTTCGTTTCAACTGAGCGAACGAATTGCGACGACCCGTCGGCGGCCGGCGGACGAAACGCTGGGCCGACTGACTCCGTCTGAAGGCCGGGGAGCCATGCAGTAGCGCAGCCAATTGCCAGGTTATCCCCTCCTGACGTCACACGAAAACGCCGCAGAAAATGGGCGAGCGTAAAGAGAGGAGGACAGCATTTTCGAATTAATTTTTCTACTAAATAAAGTCGCGTAAACGCGCCCAGGGTGGTCGAAACATGGCCTGGGGACTCCGGACTACAATTTGCGCAAGTAATCCCGCAATGTTTACATATCACTTCAGTGTCCCTTTAAAGCACGGGGATGCGGCCACTTGGAGCGTGTGGGTCGTCTCTGACACGAAGCCAAGACGACCTGTGATGAACAAGACGATCCCCACTGTAACAAGAACAAGACCGCAGCAAACTATACCGCCGTGTCTTTGTGTCGTGCACTTCAACCTAGGGAACGATGACTAACGGAAGTAGTAGCACTAACTACCGACTGAGGCAGCGGTTAGTGTGATTTTAAAAAGTGCCTAGCCGCTCTGCTGACATCGAGCCGATTTGAAGTCGACTTCACAACTAAGCGCCCATGCAATGCTGGTAAGACATGTTTCCAGCGTCTAATATAAACAGTTTGATACTGAAGTAGTTATATATAGGAAAGCGTTATAGGGCCTTTATTAAAGGGACACTGAAGTGAATTTGTCAAGCTCCCGTTTTTGCTTGCACTGCGTAGACTGGCTCAAATTAGCACACTTTTCATCGTTTATCCGGTTGACAAATCGGTAATTATTTTACAAAGCGCGAAAGAAGAAAAACTACCATGCGCGGTTTGCGGCGGCCGCACCAACTAAGGCTGTGACGTTGAGAGGAGGGGCGCCGTGATTGGACGATGCCCAAGGTTAGCAATCACACAAGTTTCGGTTTCGGTTCTGTAAAACATAACCAATGGCTTTGTTGGATGGGCATTCTCAATATCTCAGTAATCATCGTACCGCGCTTCTGCCATGTTGTCGGCTGTAAAATGCACAAGATAAGCCTCCCAGGACGGCTTGTAGTCATAGCATAGCGAGACCTACGCAGTGCATGAACGCCCTCCGCGTACCCGCAGACGCCCAAATGTCATGCGCTTTTCCCCCATATTTGGAGCTTGCCTCCCTCATGCCTGTATCGTAAAAAGCGTGTTCGCACCAGGCCAAGGGTCTGTTCATTCTGGCCTGTGCCCACTGCCTGCAAGCAGTCGGTGCTTATGGCAACAGCACGCCAACGAGAACTCGCTAGCGCGCCAGTGCCAGCCTGCGCGCGTTTTGTGAACTAGTTCGTGTAGCCATGAACGTTGCGGCCCCAAAAAAGGTGAACTCAATATAGAAAACATCGGCGGAAAACAAAAAAGTTAACTTACAAAAAAAAAAGCACGTACCCGCGGGGATTCGAACTCGTGACTCGCAAAACATTTGCAATGAATTCCTAGTGCCTCAGACTGCTAGGCTACGGAGCGGGACGTGAAGGTCCTGCTAATATAGGGTATATATTGTGCAACCGGTTTACACTTTTATTTAGTTTTGGCATTTCAAGCCGCTTAGGTGACTATTTGTTGTACTGCGATCGTGCAGTAAGCGTCGCCCGAGTTTCCACAGTAGCTCACGTCTAGCAATTGCATTTCGTAGACGGAAAAGCGTTCGCAGATGCGTAGTCGTGCTGCTGACCGCTGTGCTTGTTCGCCCAGCGCAAAAAAGTGCTTCCCGCGCCCTAGTTTTACGCTGTACGGTAAAAATATCAGTTGATTTTATTTCCGTAGTACCTATATTCACTTCGCTGACTCTTCTCCCGCCTTCAAGAGGCCTTATATTTTCCTACTGGCGTACCAGTCAGCAAAGCGTCGCATGTGCAGCGCTTGTGTGAAGCGACCTTGACTTGGAGCTAGATACAGTGTACAAACAAACCAAGTAAAGAAAGGCACATTCTTCCATTCACAAACGTGTCCTGGCTTCGTTTCAACTAAGCGAACGAATTGCGACCAAGCAATTTTTTTTAACCTCCTTGATTGCGACGACCCGCCGGCGGCCGGCGGACGAAACGCTGGGCCGACTGACTCTGTCGGCCGGGGAGCCGTGCAGTAGCGCAGCCGTGGCGCAGCCAATTGCCAGCTCATCCCCTCCTGACGTCACACGAAAACGCCACAGAAAATGGGCGAGCGTAAAGAGAGGAGGACAGCGTTTTCGAATTAGTTTTTCTACTAAATAAAATCGCGTAAACGCGCCTAGAGTGGTCGAAACATGGCCTGGGGACTCCGGACTACAATTTGCGCTAGTAATCCCGCAATGTTTACATATCACTTCAGTGTCCCTTTAAAAGTGCAACCGCTCGTTACCCTGATATGACACACACATTTTTTGTCAGAAATTAGGTGTGGGCGACGCTCGTTAATTTCATTAATTACCTAATTTAGGTTAATTATTAATTAGTCATTGATTGGGTTAAAAGTCAAATTGATGCCACTAGGGCTTCTGAGGTACCAAATTAAAGGTATCGATGAGGGGAATCATGTGGGACAAATGGAATAATGCATCCTGCTTATAGTCATGAGATAGTCACGTGAGTCATGGATTTGGTTAAAAGTTCACGTTATGCTACTAGACCTTGTGAGGTATCAAATTAAAGTCTCGGTGAGTGGAATCACGCCGAACAAATTAAAAATTGCATCCTGGTTATAGTCATGAGATAGTCACGTGTCATAGATTGGGGTAAAAGTCAAATTGATGCCACTAGGGCTTGTGAGGTATCAAATTAAAGGTCTCGGTGAGGGGAATCACGTGGGGCAACTTTAAAATCGCTTCCGAGTTATAGTCATGAGATAGTCACATGAGTCATAGATTGGGTTAAAAGTCAAATTGATGCCACTAGGTCTTGTGAGGTATCAAATAAAGGTCTCGTTGAGGGGAATCACGTAGGGCAAATTAAAAATTGCTTCCTAGTTATAGTCATCAGACAGTCATGTGAGACATAGGTTGGGTTAAATGTCAGTGTGATGCCACTAGGGCTTGGGAGAGATCAAAAAAAGGTACTGATGTAGAATGTTTTCATACAAAGTATTTTTTTAAAAGATAGCAAAGGAATGTTCTTGACTAAAATTATAAGAATAACCGGTTTGGGTGACATCAGTAGACATCACAAGCCGAGACAAGTCCGCGAACAATCCGTATTAGGGTAGAGCGCACATTGTGGATGAGATTTTGTTTTTAGCTAGTACTTGTTTGTCTTTATGTTTGCTGACTGTTTTTAGAAACCGTATTTCTTGGTGTATTAGTGAACTTTCTTCACTGTTGACGCGCCACTGCTGTCGAGGCCACTCAATTCGCCGCTGAATGAGCTGCCGAACCTCAGTTAGACGCTAAATATCATTCGCCTCTAATGTCCTTTGGTGTTGTCGTGTAGCGCTGAATTATTGACGTTTAGAGCAAATGTCATTCGCTCTAAACATAATTTGATCTGCCATCTGAGAGTTGCACTAGATATCCTACGCACTTTCGAACGTAATATCATATTATTGCTCATAAAAATAAAATAATGATAAGGTGAAGCATTTCTGGGGCAGCCACTGGTGTACCCAAGGTAATGTGGCCTTCGCAGAACACTCCGTGCCAATATATGGCTTGCACAACGTTAGCGCTGGCCGCTTGCATAATGTAGTTGTCCAACAACGTGGGGCGCGAGGGTAAAGTAACACGAGGGTGAGGAGGGAACACAGTGAGAGCCTCACATGTGTTGCTCTCAGTCCACCCCGGAGAATATTTCTACGGGGTTCTTTCTAAATACGGGCTGATTTTTCTCAGCCCCTGCAAAAAAAGTTAGTCAGGTTTGGATATATATATACTGTAACGGTGGAATGAAGTGAGCGTCAAAGCTAAGGTATCTGATGGGATACAAGATGTCTAGCGGAGCAGCAGAAAAAGGATGGTCGCAATGATCATTATGACCACTTCTTTGTCGACGCCTCGAATTCATACAGTATTGGAATGAAAGTGTGCGGATGAGTATTCATGTTCTGGAACCGCACATGTGGCAATAATAGATCTATTACCTTTGCATAAATGCAAGTAGGGTACCATAAGCCCATTCTACATGGTGCGGATTTACAATCGAATTCGCAGCTGGGGCATCGTTAGTGCGGCAATATGTCGTTTTGCTGCACAAGCTAAAGCAATCCAAGTGATCAATTTTCGTTGCTGCCGAAGCTACAAAATAGGTTGTTTTACTGCTCGAGCAGTGCTTGAGCAGTGCCGCAAATGCGAATTCGCAAGTATATTCGCACCAAGCAGAATGGGCTATATGCTATTAAAATATCATCGAGAAACGCTTCGGAGAGTTCCCATCCATCCGGCATATTGCTAGAACTATGGAGGTATTAGCGTTTCTTTTCACGCCCTCGGGCGTCGCTAGTATTGGCGTTGTGGCAATGGTGGCGTGGCGAAGCACCCACCGATCGAAGGCCTACGTCACAGCAATTCAAACCAGTGTCGCAACTTAAGGAGAACCAAAGGGAGAATGGGCTCAAAATAAAATAAAAAGTGAACACTCCTAATAAGGCGTTGCACGAAAGAGGTGGTCATAGCCTCTCCTGAAATTTCCTCATCTTCATGGTGGAAAAGTTTACAAATGGTGGTGCCAGTATTCAGATAGTTGTGAATAGTTGTACCAAGACGACACAAACAGGTACCTCTACATTGGGATTCATGTGTGTCCATTCATTCATTGCACTAATAAGGAGCAAAAAAAAACGTATAGTGCTGTTACGTTAAAATAGTAACCCTGCGAAACGTCGTATGGCGCTGTTGCGCCGCGCATTCCCGAAGAAAAGGGTGACGTTGCCACGAGTATTCTTGGTGACAGTCATCCTGGACAGCGCATCATGTGACTGAGGCGCAGTGTTGGCGGTAACGCGTTACAAGTAACGGCGTTACCGGTAACGCGTTAACTTTTTTGGTAACGTAGTAACGCACCCATTACTTTTCCAAAGAAGTAATGGGTAACGTACTTACGGTACTTATTTTGAGTAACGTGTAACGAAATTACGTTACGTTACTTTACTTCCTAGAACTTAAAAAATTAAATTTTAATTTTTTTCGCTATCGTGGTACTTTCTGGAGCCGCACAGCTTTGCACTGACGGAGCTAAAAAACAGCTTCCCTCTGGTGCACAAGCTGTTTCTCAAAGTAAACACGGCAGTACCATCGAGTGCATCCGTTGAACGCATATTTAGCGTAGGCGCGGACGTGTTTACCAAGAAGCGAGGTAGAATGTCAGATGCCAACTTCGAAATTCAGCTGTTGCTGAAGTACAACAGCGGAGTGTGCTTCGGGTAACGGAGGAACTTGTTCACAGAAACTATCTGTACTTTGACATGTGAATAAAACATATTCAAAGCTTCTATCTCGGCTGGTCTTAATTTCTGTGCTAATGAGGGAGGCCGGTTCTTCTGTAAAGTTCCGTGCCAACATGTTATAAATCAGCTTCATATATACTTCCGCGTTTTTTCTTGTAACTATTCGGGTAAAACCCTAAAAAAGAGAGGGTAATTAAGTTTCCGCATGGACATATTTTAGCTATGGCGCTTACGCACATATCAAACGTCGAAACAGGAAACCGCAAATGTTTTAGTTCGTGAATGAAAAGTAACGCAACAGTAACGTGCGTTACTTCTTATCAGTAACGGTAACGCGTTCCTTTTATTTTGAGGTAACGTAGGTCGGTAACGTGTTACTTTTATTTGCAAGTAACGAGTAACGTATTTAGTTACTTTTTTTCAGTAACGCCTACAACACTGCTGAGGCGTTACTCGTTCCGTCGGTGGCTTGCAACATACTCTCTAGAGCATGAAGTCATTTATACCAAATTTCACTACTGGAAAGTCTGGCACTGCAATCAGGTGCCGTCATGGGACTGCCTTTAAAATTCCTGTGTCCCGTGATTGACAACTCTCTTTCCCCAACGGTGGCTCGAGTTTCTTTTCCTCCTAGCAGCACGACGCTCCCTATGCATTACTTTGGAGCAAGCCCTGCTTGCTTTCTTCAGGCGCTGTGTGTGGCTTTTTTTTCGGGCAGTTAATTCGCAACAAAAAGCCATAGAAAAAAGAGCTCTGAACAGAAGGAGTGAATGCCGGAAAATTGGATCGAATTGAGCAAACTACAACTAGATCCATGATGGGGAGGGCGAGCGGGGGGGAGTGGAGGAAAGGTGGTGTTACAGGCACGGGTGGCAGAAGACTACTGTCTTTCGATGACATTTGCAGCAAAGGAAGCAGATACGGGGCCTTTTTTATATTATTTCACTTCAAAATTCAAATTATGGGGGATTAACTCGCTGCAGCTGTGCACCTGGGCCTTGAGGACTCTGGATTACTTTTTATCACCTGGGGATCTTTAACGCGTGACGAAATCTTGACATACAATCGCCTTATTTTTCTTCTCCATATGAAAAGCAGCCGGGATCAAACCCGCGTCCTTGGGCTCAGCAGCATAACTGAGCCACTGCAGCTGGTGGTATTTTCCGTTACTGCCGTAAGAAGCTGCTTCTGAAGTGCGCTGGTTCGTCATGTGTATATTTGTTTACTACCGTAAAACCGTAAGGCGCCCTAGATGTTTACCATCCTGGTACGTTATTGTGTTGGTGCCTCGTTGCTCTGCAGGTCATATAGTAACAAAGTAGCAATAAAGAAGCAAAACAAATGAATGAATTTAATTTGTATGTAAAACACAAGCGTTAATTCGAATGGCGAGGAGATGCCACCTCAGTAGAGTTGTAACTTTCCATCAAATAGTGAAGGGCGTGAAAAAAGTTTTCATGTTTTTTAGAAAAATATCGAAAAAAAAAAAAAAAGAAACACGATTTCGAACATATCAAGAGCTCGACATGCTTTTAAATGGCTGCTGAAGAGCTTTTCAAAAAATTTGTTGGGGGCATTGCTTTATAGTTTTCTTGACAGTGAATTCGATTGATTGATTGATTGTACCGTATTTACACGATTGTAAGACGACCCTTTTTTTCAAATTTGACAATCCAATGTTGGGGGGTCGTCTTAGAATCGAAATCGAACCATGTACCGCTTGCAACGACAAGAGAGACAAGAAATCAGGGGTGCTTCGAGGTGTAAACAGCTTTGCACGCTCATTTCCATGGTTACGGTAACCATTTCATACATTCTGGCGTCAATAAAAATGATGCACCTTTTGTAAGTTGGACCTAGAGCGACTAACCTCCCACTATCGCGTTCGGAAGTGTACTAAGCAACGTGATATGATAGTGGCTACGTTTGCACCGTGCATTGAATAAAGGGATTCGCTAATACTCATTTTGTTTATTAGAGACCACGACGATAAAGCCGGTCGTGTTAGAGACGAACAAAATGCTTCGTGAAAGCGAGTAACGTGCTCACGGAAATTGCGAGCGGCTGCTTCCGTCAGCCGCCATGTTGTTTTAATCACGATCGCGCGTGGCTGCTGCCGGTTGCTTCGATTGTCATCTCGAATAGTTTCCCGCTCAACCCAAAGCGCATAGTTTTCCGCATGCTTATACAAAAGCTTTTCTTTTTTTAGCATCTAATGTGCGCATTACGAGTGCCTTTATGACGAGCGCACGGCTCTTGAGGGAGCACCGATAATCGATGGAAGAGCCGCCGTAGGGGGGTATTGTATTGGTAGTTGACGGAAGAGCTTCTCTTTGTGATACAATTTTCTAAGCGGGCGCGTCGCCGCGTGCTCCTGTCGCTTGTGTCCACGACCGGCTTTCTCGAGTCACTTCTCGAAGAACACTTTCTCGAAGAACACTCGGCGCTCGTTTAACAACTGTGCAGCAGGACGGAAGTTCGGAATCGGTGAATGTGTGGTGCGGAAGTGGCGGCTTCAGCGCGAGAAAATTTTCTCATGCGACTCCAAGCGCCGTGGCTTTCGCGGGCCGAAGTCTGGCCGCTTTCCGGAACTAGAGACGAAGCTTGTGGCCTACGTGACTGACCTACGCGATCGATCGCTGTTGGTCACCTGCGAAATGGTCACGCAGCAAGCCCGTGTCTACGCTGTTCAGGCAGGGATACCAAGGTCTCAATTCAAAGCTAGTAGGGCCTGGGCGTCTAAATTTATGAAGAGGGCTGGTTTTTCTCTACGTCGCCGCACCAGCGCGTGCCAGAAGTTGCCGGCCGAATACGAGGAGAAAGTCCTCGCCTTCCACAGGCACTTCCTCAAACTCCGCGACACCCGACGGTACTTGCTTGGCCAAATCGGCAATGCCGACCAAACTCCCGTCTACTTTGACATGACGAGCAACACGACAGTGAGCGTGAAGGGTGCACGCGATGTAAACCTACTTACAACGGGCAACGAAAAGCTCCGTTTCACTGTCATGTTGTCGTGCTTGGCTGATGGCACCAAACTCCGCCCGTACATCGTCTTCAAACGGAAGACGATGCCTAAAGAGGCACTTCCCAAAGGCGTGGTGGTACGGGTGAATGAAAAGGGTTTCATGACGGACGACATGGTCGTGGAATGGTACCGTCTAGTGTGGCTCCTGAGGCCGGGGGCATCCCTCAAGAAAGACATCCCCAACATGCTAGTGTTGGACTCATTCAGAGGCCACCTTACCGCCAAGGTAAAAGCGGTGCTCCAGAAGGAGCATGCCGACATGCTTGTCATCCCCGGTGGCTTGACGGGGCAGCTTCAGCCTCTCGACGTGGAAGTCAACAAGCCTTTTAAAGACCTCCTGCGCCGCGAATACAACGAGTGGATTTCGTCAGGAAGCCGCGAACTTACGCCAAGCGGGCGTGTGAGGAGAGCCTCCCTGGCTACTGTGTGCGGGTGGGTCCTCTCCGCATGGGCGGCCGTACCACGCGATGCCGTGGTGCGGTCGTTCGCGAAGTGTGGACTCACACCTGACGACGACGTGCTGTGGGACTGCAGCAGCACCAGCGAGGACGACTCCAGCGACGATGAGTAATCCTCCGCAACCACGTGAATAAATTTCCCTTGTGTAAAATGCGCACGTTTTTTTTTTTTTTTTTTTTTGAGATGCGATTTCGGGGGGGTCGTCTTAAATTCGAGTCATCTTACAATCGTGTAAATACGGTAGGGTTTAACGTGCCGATGCAACGCAGACGATGAGGCGCGCCGTAGTGGAGGGCTCCGGATTAATTTTGACCACCTGGGGATCTTTATCGTGCGCCGAAATCTCGTACACACGGGCGTTTTTGCTTTTCGCCTCCATCAGAAAAGCGGCCGCCGCGGCCGGGAATCGAACTCAGTAGGACAGTGAATTCGGAAAAGATGTTTATTTCTCGTGAAAATACAACCAAACAGCCTTTTTTTCGTGAAAGCAAACGACCCCTGCACGGGGTGCGGTCAGAGCACTGACTACCATTCGAGATCGGGCAGCGGTGGATAACGCCCTATTCGGAAGCCCCGGAGCTGGGGTGACCACTCAGCCCGCAGAGCTCATTCTGTTCCCATTCAGATACGGGCCACAAAGTCCCTAGGAAAATGGAAGACGCACAAAATCTTTCCTTATAATAGGTGAGCTTGAAGGAAGCATAAACTGAACAAGTCTGCTCGCTGCGAGCTTTAAAAAGGAGTTTTCCCCGAACGACTCATGGCCAACTTTGGATTTTGGGATGCAGGGATTCTGAGCAGATATGGATCGTCGCTTTCACTACCAGCGCGAACACACCATCGCAAACACAGATCACCGTAAAGCACAGAGTTCAAGCCAACGTCATTTGTGAGCTTATGGGCCTCAAGAAGTTAGCCAAGGCGATCAAAGACTGCAAAGACGGAACTTTGAAACCTCTCTTCTCGGTCAAAACCCACAAAGCTGACAACCCATTCCGAGTCATAGTCGAGGACAAAGGCACATGGCAACGGACGCTCGCAACCATCCTTCAGGCAAAGCTCTCCTTGCTACCAGTCAACGACCCCTTCCTGATAATGAACTTTGAAGAAGTGGTAGAATTCCTTAAGACATGTCCGCCTGTGACCTGTGTATTGATCGATATTAAGGATCTGTATTACAACATACCCCAGAACAAAGCAATCAGCGCCGTCGTAGAAGCGATTGACACATACGGAGCTGTTAAGTTCCAAAATCTGTGTGGGTTTTGCGATAAGGATTTCTTACGATTGCTCGAGTTATACTTGAAATCCTTGTACACTGATTTTGAGGGGCATTTGTATGTGCAAGATGACGGCATTTCCATTGGTTCGTGTTTGGCGCCCGTGTTGTAAGACATTTTTCTGGCTGCAGGGGACCAAGGAATCGGGGCAGAGCTTGGCAACACGAATGTGGTAGCCTGCTTCAGATATGTAGATGACTACTTAATGTGCCTTGACACAAGGCTCGAACCCGCAGACACCCCCGAGCAATTGATAACCGTTTTCAAGGACGCCTTCAGCATGCTCGAATTCACCCACGAGGCCCCTGAGAATTCTTGCATTCATTTTCTAGACCTACACATAAAAATAGGCATGACTCACACTTGCTCGATGTACAAAACTAGGTCGGAAAAAGGGCTTTTGAGGTACGACTCGGCACATTCAAAAATAGTTAGAAGGGGCATTGCAGTCTCTTGCTTGACACAGGCCATCGGAAAAACTTGCTACCACCTCACTGAAGAAAGCTACGCCTTACAAACTTCTAGGCTCAGGAATCAGGGATACCCAGACAGCCTGCTGGCATTGGTCAGTGAAAAACTGCTCCAGTCTATCACAGGAGGAACTAGGAACAAAGAAAAGGATGTAACAGAGAAAAAGACTCCGGTAGCTATGCCATACATCCATGGAATATCACACAGCTTGCAGAAAAGAATGATGTCAGAGCAGTTTTCTCTGCGCCTTCAAAGCTAAAAGGCATGTGCGGAAAAGTGAATGGCAGAGAGGAAAGCAAAGAAGAATGCGGCGTGAAACACAGGCAGAAATTGGTTGATTGTCAGACGCGTGTAGTGTACAAAATACCGCTGGCGTGTGGGAAAGCTTATATCGGACAAAGCGGAAGGTGCGTCAATGAACGCCTCAGAGAACACTGATTGGCATGTCAGCAAACACAGGCAGCGAGCAACCTGTCACTCCATTGCAAAACTTGCAAACCGCGCGAGCACACCGCAGTTTCAGAACATGCACATTCTGGCACGCGCTAAACAGGATTACGCCCGAGATCGTAGAAGCATATCACATAATTACAGAAGAGGAAGGGTGCGTTAGTACTCCGTCAATACTGCTCACTAGTGGGGAGCGAAGATTCATTCAGAGAGAGCCACCATGATAAGAAAGATAAGATACAGCAAGAAGTCACTCCCACATTTTTCCTGCCAGTGTTCTTGTGTATTGTAGTCAGCTGAGTAGATATGTTTCTGCACCTTCATGGTTTGGTTTTTGGTTTTATCGGTTTTACTGCGCAAGCGCAAGGTGCCGCCCATGTGTGTTCACTAGGTGTCTTCCGTTTCTGTCGTCTTTTTAAATAAACAGCTGCAAGTTTGCGCCTCGTCCTTGTCTTGTTAGTGTCCTTTCGTCTGAATACTTAGTGCAATTCAACATGAAGCACCACCAACAAGCCCCATTCTATGTCCTTTTAAACACATTCCTAGCAAAATTTTTCAACACGCCATCAGCCCCTTTTTCGCATGTGTAACTTTTTTTTTCGCATTCGGGCGGGCGATAACAAGCTCTGGGGCATCACTGACTTTTATCCCAATCTATGACTCACATCACTATCTTATGACTATAACAAGGAAGCAATTTATGATTTGTCCCTCACGATTCCCCTCATCGAGACCTTTAATTTGATCCCTCACAAGCCCTAGTGGCATCAATTTCACTTTTATGCAATCTATGACTCAAGTGACTATCTCATGACTAACCGGAAGCAATATTTAATTTCTCCAAAGTGATTCCCCTGAACGAGACTGTTAATTTGATACCTCAGAAGCCCTAGTGGCATCACTTTCACTTCTAACCCAATTTGTGAATCACGTTACTATATCTGACTATGACCAGGAAGAAATTTTTAATTTGTCGTACGGGATTCCATCGAGAGATTTAATTTAATACCCCACAAGCCCTAGTGACATCCCATTGAATTTTAACCGAATCCATGACTCAGGTGACTATCTCATGGCTATCATCAGGAAGCAATTTTTAATTTGCCTCACGTGATTCCTCTCATCGAGACCTTTAATTTGATACCTCACAAACACCAGTGACATCAATTAGACTTTTCACCGAATCCATGACTAACGAGACTATCTCATGACTATAACCAGGAAACAATTTTAATATGTCCCACGTGATTCCCATACCTGCCAGGTTCGCCGAGATGGCATTAGGGAGATCTGTCCGGGGGGGGGGGGGGGGGGATTGTAAAATTAGCAGCAACAGAATGGAATAATATACATTTACATGCATTTCTAATTTAGTTACTACAGAGTAGGAGCTGAACTGTTTCGTCCAAACTACAAACGAGCTGCACCACTGGTCAGCTGCTAAATCTTCGATGCGGCTGATGCCACCTTTTTCAAGAAGCCCAGGGAATACTATCAAGCATAACAATGTTCGTTCCCGCTACACTTCGCCAAAAGAACGCGACTGAGCTCGGATTGTACCAGAACTTGATGCTCGGAACTGGGGGCAATTTTGTTTTACCATGCTGAACTGCCTCGCATTCAGCGTTTCTGTGGTACTGACCAGTTCAACTTGCGCGCATGGCTAACTATGCTTTATAAGTTATTACGATGTCCAATGGTGTAGGATGTGATTGGGTTGTCGGCAGCTCCAGCGCAATGTGGCTAGACTGAGAGAAAGGTTAAGCCAAACATGGGTGTGCATTCGGGAGACTTTTGTTTTGACCGTACAATCGTACAAAACCATCAAAATCCGGGAATCTCCCGGATAATACGGGAAACCTGGCAGGTATGAATTCCCCTCATGGAGACCTTTACTTTAATTTGATACCTCACAAGCCCTAGGGTATCAATTTGACTTTTACCTCAATCTAGACTCACGTGACTATCGCATGACTATAACCAGGAAGTAATTTTTAATTTGTCCCTCGTGATTCCCCTCATCGAGACCTTTAATTTGATACCTCAGAAGCCCCAGTGGCATCAATCTGACTTTAACCGAATCCTTGACTCACGTGATCATCTCATGACTGTGTTGAAGCAATTTTTAATTTGCCCCACGTGATTCCCCTTATCAAGACCTTTATTTTGATACCTCAGAAGCACCAGTGGCATCAATTTGATTTTTAACCGAATCCATGACTCACGTGACTATCTCATGACTATAACTAGGAAGCGATTTTTAATTTGTCCCTCGTGATTCCCCTTATCAAGACCTTTATTTTGATACCTCAGAAGCACCAGTGGCATCAATTTGATTTTTAACCGAATCCATGACTCACGTGACTACATCATGACTATAACTAGGAAGCGATTTTTAATTTGTCCCACGTGATTCCCCTTATCAAGACCTTTATTTTGATACCTCAGAAGCACCAGTGGCATCAATTTGATTTTTAACCGAATCCATGACTCACGTGACTACATCATGACTATAACTAGGAAGCGATTTTTAATTTGTCCCTCGTGATTCCCCTTATCAAGACCTTTATTTTGATACCTCAGAAGCACCAGTGGCATTAATTTTATTTTTAACCGAATCCATGACTCACGTGACCATCTCATGACTATAACTAGGAAGCGATTTTTAATTTGTCCCTCGTGATTCCCCTTATCAAGACCTTTAATTTGATACCTCAGAAGCACCAGTGGCATCAATTTGATTTTTAACCGAATCCATGACTCACGTGACTATCTCATGACTATAACTAGGAAGCGATTTTTAATTTGTCCCTCGTGATTCCCCTTATCAAGACCTTTATTTTGATACCTCAGAAGCACCAGTGGCATCAATTTGATTTTTAACCGAATCCATGACTCACGTGACTACATCATGACTATAACTAGGAAGCGATTTTTAATTTGTCCCAAGTGAGTCTCCTTATTAAGACCTTTAATTTGATACCTCAGAAGCACCAGTGGCATCAATTTGATTTTTAACCGAATCCATGACTCACGTGACTATCTCATGACTATAACTAGGAAGCGATTTTTAATTTGTCCCTCGTGATTCCCCTTATCAAGACCTTTATTTTGATACCTCAGAAGCACCAGTGGCATCAATTTGATTTTTAACCGAATCCATGACTCACGTGACTACATCATGACTATAACTAGGAAGCGATTTTTAATTTGTCCCAAGTGATTTTCCTTATCAAGACATTTAATTTGATACCTCAGAAGCACCAGTGGCATCGATTTGATTTTTAACCGAATCCATGACTCACGTGACTACATCATGACTATAACTAGGAAACGATTTTTAATTTGTCCCTCGTGATTCCCCTTATCAAGACCTTTATTTTGATACCTCAGAAGCACCAGTGGCATCAATTTGATTTTTAACCGAATCCATGACTCACGTGACTACATCATGACTATAACTAGGAAGCGATTTTTAATTTGTCCCACGTGATTCCCCTTATCAAGACCTTTATTTTGATACCTCAGAAGCACCAGTGGCATCAATTTGATTTTTAACCGAATCCATGACTCACGTGACTACATCATGACTATAACTAGGAAGCGATTTTTAATTTGTCCCTCGTGATTCCCCTTATCAAGACCTTTATTTTGATACCTCAGAAGCACCAGTGGCATCAATTTGATTTTTAACCGAATCCATGACTCACGTGACCATCTCATGACTATAACTAGGAAGCGATTTTTAATTTGTCCCTCGTGGTTCCCCTTATCAAAACCTTTAATTTGATACCTCAGAAGCACCAGTGGCATCAATTTGATTTTTAACCGAATCCATGACTCACGTGACTATCTCATGACTATAACTAGGAAGCGATTTTTAATTTGTCCCTCGTGATTCCCCTTATCAAGACCTTTATTTTGATACCTCAGAAGCACCAGTGGCATCAATTTGATTTTTAACCGAATCCATGACTCACGTGACTACATCATGACTATAACTAGGAAGCGATTTTTAATTTGTCCCAAGTGATTCTCCTTATCAAGACCTTTAATTTGATACCTCAGAAGCACCAGTGGCATCAATTTGATTTTTAACCGAATCCATGACTCACGTGACTATCTCATGACTATAACTAGGAAGCGATTTTTAATTTGTCCCTCGTGATTCCCCTTATCAAGACCTTTATTTTGATACCTCAGAAGCACCAGTGGCATCAATTTGATTTTTAACCGAATCCATGACTCACGTGACTACATCATGACTATAACTAGGAAGCGATTTTTAATTTGTCCCTCGTGATTGCCCTCATCAAGACCTTTATTTTGATACCTCAGAAGCACAGTGGCATCAATTTGATTTTTAACCGAATCCATGACTCACGTGACTACATCATGACTATAACTAGGAAGCGATTTTCAATTTGTCCCTCGTGATTCCCCTTATCAAGACCTTTAATTTGATACCTCAGAAGCACCAGTGGCATCAATTCAATTTTTAACCGAATCCATGACTCACGTGACTATAACTAGGAACAGATTTTTAATTTGTCTTTTGTGATTCCCCTCATCAAGACCTTTACTTGGATACCTCAGAAGCCCCAGTGGCATCAATCTGACTTTAACCGAATCCATGACTCATGTGACCATCTCGTGACTATAACTAGGAAGCGATTTTTAATTTGTCAATTTTTAATTTGTCCCACATGATTCCCCTCATCGACACCTTTAATTTGATATCTCACAAGCCCCAGTGGCATCAACGTGACTTTTAACCGAATCTATGACTCACGTGACTATCTCATAACTACAGTTGAACACGGATATATCGAACACGGATATATCGAATTATTGTCTATATCGAACAGTGCAAACATCCCCTTGAAAATCCCATGCAAAAGTATAGGGCTGTTGTGCGCGTGTATCGAACTCCCGATCACGGGCGAATTCGATATATCGAATTCCGCGCAGAAGGTGCCCCTGAAAGTTTGCTTCCTCTGATGGGGTGGAGTTGATGATAATGTTGACTCAACACAGGAGCTGCCTGGCTTGGTGAGACAGAGGCGGCGTCCGCGGCATTATGTCGCTTGAAAACGCGTTCGGAATTCCTCGCAGTAGTTTTGAGGGCGATGCACACATCAACGTTGACGTAAAGGCGAATGCAGCACAGCCCGCCCCGGCTATTCCGGAGCGTGTCGGGTGCAAAGCGACTTCGTTGCACGCCTCCAGAAGGGGGAGGTGTTCGGTTCGGATACTGAGGATAACGGCACTCAGTGCCTGACAACGTTCCCAACCACCTACTGCAGCGGAGGTTCCGTCAGCGTTTTTCGCCTCTGTTGTGGCACAGTGTACAGCGTTGGTTTTCTCATTTGTGCGTGTTTATAATCTTGAAAACAATTTGGTGATATTTACGACGCAGAAGAAAAAAACAAGCGAAGCTCAAAGACATTTCAATGATAAATAAAGTGCGGTGGTCATCATGCTGCGGCTCGGATTTTCCGTGCTTTGAGGGTCAAAACGGTTAACTACCGTTTTCCACGACTTCAGAAAACTCTCAGTGTTGTGCGGAGTTGTCAGATAATCTTTAGATAGGCGTATTTTATATATCGAATTATCGATATATCGAATTCTTTCGCGATCCCCTTGGAGTTCGATATATCCGTGTTCGACTGTATAACTAGAAAGCGATTTTTAACTTGTCCCACATGATTCCCCTCATCGAGATTTTTAATTTGATACCTCAGAAGCCCTAGTGGCATCTATTTGACTTTTAACCCAATCCATGACTCACGTGACTATCTCATGACTATAAGCAGGATGCATTATTCCATTTGTCCCCCGTGATTCCCTCCTCGAGACCTTTAATTTGATACCTCAGAAGCCCTAGTGGCATCTATTTGACTTTTAACCCAATCTATGACTCGCGTGACTGTCTCATGGCTATAACGTGGAAGGAATTTTTAATTTGTCCCACGTGATTCCCTTCGAGTCCTCTAATTTGATTCCTCAGAAGCCCTAGTGGCATCAATTTCACTTTTAACGTAATCGATGACCCAAGTGACTATCTCATGACTATAACTAAGAAGCGATTTTTAATTTGTCCCACCTGACTTCCCTCATCGAGACCTTTATTTGATACCTCACAAGCCCCACTGGCGTCACTTTGACTTCTAACCCAATCTATGACTAATCAATAATTGATTAAGTAACATAAATGAGGAAACTAATTAACGTTTGGGCCCTACTGCCCGCGGGAAAAACTCCGGTGACCACGCTCGCGCCAAAAAAAAAAAAAAAAAAAGTGCCTCTAGTTGTGGGCGAGACGGCATCCGTCCACAACTTATGTTTTCCGCCGCTACAGCAGAAAAGTGGCGCTAGTGTTGCGCGGCAAACTCCAGGTTCAGGGCCCTATTCGCCGCGAGATTGACATGTAGGTGGCAACAGCGTCGCGCTGCTAGTGTGGATGCTCCGCTGAGCGGCCCGTTAAGAATGCACACTGTGGGCGCACTTCATGTCTTTTTCTCACCGTATGGGCGCACGAAAGGCGCAGAAAAGAGTGGTATGCTGTAGTTCAGTTCCTCAACGTTCAATGTATAGCATGGAAGCGGCAGTAAGTTTTCTTTACTACGCCAAAAAAGCGGCGATCCATCGGGAATCTCACAACGGCCACAATAATGACAATGAACTGTTACACCGTGGCTCATAGCAAGCTCGATCTTTCCAGACTATGGCTTTGAGCCTTCAATGAAACCATAAATAGGAACAAATAAGGAAGCCTCGATCTCTGGAATTCAGTTTACAACAGCAGTTTCCATCTCTTTCGCTGGTAGCATGACGCATTCTTGCATTTGTGGGATGCCCTGAAATGGTAACACTACTTAACTGCACCGACATTCTTTCGAAGAGCTTACGATTTTTTTTGTGTGTTCAAAAGGCAACATAAAATTACCGAATTTTGATCAGCGCAGAGATATAAATATAACCGCCCTAACGGGTCTTTTAAATGAAATTTTAGCCACTCTGCATGAAGGAAGGTTTGAAAAATAACGGTGTCGGATCAGATTTACGGCTTTCGTTGCAAGTGAACTTGCGAATTGAATTGTCAACGCACGCAGTACAATCAACATCTCATGTTTAGCTAGGTTTTCGCAAAGTGACAAGCAGGTTTACAGTGTGAAAACCAAGCTTCTGGGACCTCACAGTGAGCACAAATTTTCTGTTACGGCTGCACTGTTGACCATTTGCGCTCCTTTTAAAATCTAACAGGTGCCTGCAACAGCGAGATGTGTTTGCATTCTTGCGTATAAGGTCGCTTACGAACCCTTAAGATGGCATATGAAGTTCCGCTGTTGCAGATGTAGTAAAATGTTTCCTTTTTATTTCGCGTTGCGAATCAGCGCAACGGGTTCCAGGTAACTACTTTGTTTTGTAAACTGCACATCGCTTTTGTCTTGGCATTGAATTCTTGAGAATTGGTAAAAAAAGATGCAAAGATAAAAGTTTTCTGTGCATTTCGTTTTTTTTTTGGGGGGGGGGGGGGGGTGCCAACGTTGCAAGAGCAGCGAGAAGAGAAAGCATGTAACGCGAAAAGCCAAACGTTGGTTATCAGTATTACTTACAATCGAAACTACACTAGGCGTCGTGTTCTGTAGCGGTGAAAAAGCAGTACTTCAACACGTATTTTCAAAACTGATTAACCCCCCTTTGGTCCGAGATTGTCCAGGAATTGTGGCTCGCCTTTTTCAAAATTGTATTGAAAGCTAGCATTGTGGGAAAAAATTAAAAAAGAAAAACACCAGCGAGCCATGGCACACACCCTCACACATGTGGCCAACAACCTGCATTATATTACGCAATTTTTCCTCTTTCTTTAAACTTGACCATATTAGGCATTTGGTTATGCTGAGTGAGAAACATTTCTGTACAAGGTGATTCATGTCGGGATTTGAAAATGTTATATATGAAAATGACACACGATACGCCACATGACAGACGCAAACTCACAACTGCTTAATTTTACCGAGAAATCCCCCCTAAATACTCTTGCGCATCCATAGAAACGTATTTTAAATAATAAGCAAAATTAGCAACTCAGTATAAACAACGACTGTCAAAAAATGGTATTTATTTTAGAAAAGGTACGGGAAGAACACGATCACACAGGCACTTGCAGGTGTAAAATACGTCCCCGGTAATGTATGGGCGATAGCGCACGGGTCGTGGGCAGTGTAAATGTTTTTGTTTGTTTCGTCTTTCTATAACGAAACAGCGTAATTTTAGAAGGGTGTGGCAAATGCACGGGTATGCACAGGTCTTGTCGCTTCTTACCCGTTTCGCGTACTAAACTTTTAACCTTTAAATAATCACCACGCCGCTTTCAAAAAGCACCCTTCGACGTTCCCGAAACGGCAGACGGCTGGACACAACAATAACAAAAGTGCAATGTGTGGAAGCAATGTTTATAACACGTTGCACACTCAAGCGGTGACCGCGGCGAAGATGTTTCGTGGAATTAAACCAGCGCATTACCCGCAACGGCCGCTGATTATTGCGTTTCTAGAGGAAATGCGCAAGCAGAGGTAACTATGTCATTGCTTACTGTCAAACGAGCACAGATACTGGTTGTTTTGTCGTGTGCAGCACGCGTCTTGCACCGCGCGCAACGAGAACAAGCAGACGACATGAGAGCGCCATCCACACTAGGAGCAGTTCGTTCCGCCGCCACCAGGGGCCGACCGTGTTCGCGCTCGGGGCGAATAGGAACACAGCTTGGTGAACGTCACAGCATCACTATTTGCATGCTGAGGAACCAGATGGCGTTGCTTGTATGAGTGCGGGTGCACCAAAACAAACGCACGTCTGCTCACAACACGATGTCGCGCGCCGTTTTCAACTACTGCTTCATCAGTGTCTACGCAAGTGACAGCCATCACGTCCGTATGGCTGCATTCAGGTGGATGTCAAACTTTCCTTCACAGGGAAAAGGTGTACAAAAAAACCCAAAGGAAAAACATCTAAACTGCACCAAAATGTTCTAGGCACGCACAACAAGGGAACCCATGGTTGCTTGCTATGTTTGTCTTCTCTGCTATGTGTGCGTATATTGAAAAATTGGCGATTGTCATATGAAACTGAAAATAAACATATTTAGTGGGGAACAGCCTGAAACAACTTGCCCAGAAAGTACAATAAAATCTATTTTTTATAATCCCAACAAGCTTTGCTTGTGGCAGACTTAATTCAGTCTGCGAACAATGTGCCTCTGAAATGCGAAAATTGCGACATTCGCACGCCATGTAGACATTTCCAGGCATTGCGAACTTCGCACGTGCAAATGTTCATTCCACCGAATTCGCAGACGAAAAACTCGTCATGTAGAACAGGCTTTTATGATACTCGATTATGGAGTTTTTTTCCCAATTTGTGCAACCGAAAGTCAACCCTTGCGCTATAATCGAATACCAAAATTCAAGTAGCCTAAAATGCGCAATGGTGCGCCAAATTCTCATCAACACCGACAGTTTTGGCCATTTTGCGATATATGCTGGCAACATGTGCCAGAGCCACTGTATCCACAAGCCACGACCGGCTACGTTCATTTTCTGAAATTTTTTCTGTGCTGGTAGTGATGGCGGCGTTGAGGGCGAGTGCAGTCGCACAGTGTGGGGGGGGGGGCCTCCTCTTCGGCTTCCCTTGTGACGGCATCGTGTCGTCCCCAGCAGGGCACCCGTCTCAAGAGACGCGCTATTTTGATGGCTGCAGAAATGGGCAGTTCAGCACCCTCCCGAAGATGGCAGCTCCAGCGGGAGCCCTCTTTCCCGTGCGAGCCCAGCCAAAAAGGGCCTCGTGGGCCTCGCCATAGCCGCCACGTCAAATTGGGGAAGGGTGTTGCGGAATTGGTCACAAAACCGCGCAACCGCCTCATGGCAGCCAGTGTTGTACTGATACAGCTCAAAACAAGCAATGTCGCTCGATGTGGGCATCCCGTGAACAAAGTTCGGAGCCTTACAGGTGGCTGTCTAGTCAGTGTTCCAAAAATGAGAGGGCTTTTCCATGATTCCGCAAGCCTCGCGTTTCTTTTTTGCCTCACTCGACAAAAAGTTACCCTTTACATTAGTATTGCGGTTTTATTTTTTTCTTTCTGGATACAATGAAAAGCCTCCCTGCGTGTCGTAATCGCGGTCACGCTAAATCAAGTAAATACAGTATCCTCACTTATACGCGACAACCGATTTTTGTCGCGTATATGTTCTCTAGCTCATATGAAAGCCAGCGTTTTATATAGCCCGGTAACCGCAAGCAATTTCTAAACAAATTGGCGGAAATAATTTTAATTTGGCAGCAAGCTTTCTGAAATCGGAAGGGTGGCGGTTCGTAGTGTCGAAACTTGACACTACAATATGTGTCCCTGTCACATGACCTGCAAACCTAGCAGCTACTGTAACTGCTGAAACGTTTATTTACGTATTGAAAATCTTTTACACTAGTATTTGTACAAGGTTAAATTGTATATGTATTTCTAAACACTATTCTGAAATTTTTAAAGACACACCACCCGCCATCACTGGGTGCCTCTCAGCATGCCTCTCAGTGTGGCTAACTGAGCCTCCATGCCCAGAATCAACGGCAGCGTTCAGTAAACAGACCCAGCGAAGGAGCTTTGACGATTCTGCCTGAGTCGGGGGCGTTTGTTCTGCCGAAATATTTGATTTCAGTTTCCAAATCGTCAACAGCAGCTTAAAAAAAAAAAAAAAAAACCGTCGCGCTTGGGGAGAATCGAACTTCTCACCTCCACAACGTGAAGCCAGATTCTACCTATCGTCTATCCCAACAGATGGCACATTCGTGCAAAATAGACCGTTGCATTAAAGGGAAGCTGAAGCACTTTCCAAAAAATTTGAGTTAGATTAACAGTTATATAGGTAGTTTCTTGAGCGCTGATTCCGAATATCACATTGAAATTTATCGTACATAAGTCCAAGTGGCATTTATCTTGCAAAAAGCGCGGCCCCGTTTGAAAGACGCGCGCTTTTCGTCTTTTGACGCCCCTGATTGGTTGCGCCCATCATGACGTCAAAGGAGGACACCCTTCGGCCGCGCGGGTTTTCGGAAGCATTGCGAACGATCGCACGGTTACCTTTGCGGCAATTTAGCTTGCAGTTTAATTTTCGCACATGACTGGAAGTTTGTTTTATAATTTCCCGTGCTGTTGGTTCAATTATCTTGGAGCTTAAATTTGCTTTACATGACAGAGAACCACAAAGCAGTGACTGTGACGTCGACTAGTGGGTTCCATCAAAATATTTTTGAATTAGGCAACCAGCATAGGGGGATTTTATACCTTATGTTAATATTAGGTACTGCCTTAACTGTTTCTTATTATACACAAAACCATTTATGCCGAAGATTAATGGGCGTTTTATAAACAATCTACCAGCGAAAAGCACGTACGTGCACTGCGCGAAAAAATAGCGTTCATGCGCTGTAAACGTATATGCGAGACACATCTTGCCGGTACACGCATAAACCAACAAGCAGACTCTGCTTCCGCATTTCCTTTGTTCGTTGTCGCCCACCCCAGCCCCGTTACTCATCCCCGTACACAGACCCACACGCGGGCGCCATTTCGGCAGCGGCACTACGGCGGCTCCGCGATTGCTAGCTGCACTTCGATGAGTGGCGTCTTACTGCTTCACATGCATTTATTCTGAAAACACTGCAGCATACTAGTGCCTGCTCAGCATTATTGGCTGTAGTAGGGCTTGATTTTCGCTTGTGCGTTGCGCATCCTGCTACAATATTACGGCCACCTCGTTATAATTTAACAGACCATTCGGACAAGGCAGTTACGTTGTAGTTACGTTACTTTAGGTAACAATCACCAAACATTTGTGATAATGAATCGATGGCCTGTTTCAGCATTTCTAGATTTAAGCATTTACCGCGCTAGTCGGACAGAGGCCGTATATTTACTCTTAGCTCCTAATTTTTTTAGTATCATCATTATATTATCACTGACTATCACTGGAGCACACTTGAGGTTCAGTGACAACAAGTGCTTGCCAGGTTATAATATGCAGCCACACGGAATCTTGGGCAAAAAATTAGGCCCCCGCAGTCAACACAAATTATGGCACGGTGGTGGTTCGGAGTGGTGTTTTTTTTTTTAATTCCAGACAAGCATCACCTTATCGTGACATGTATACTTGCAAAAGAAGTAATCTGGTTGTCTTGGTTCTTTTACTTTGTAGGAATACTGTTTACCTCTTAGCCGGGAGAGAACTTCTATCAGGATTGGCCCCTTGTTTTAGTTTCGCCAAAAAATTGTTTTTTTTAACACTGTCCTGAGCCCATAGGGAAAGAAAACCGACGCGTTTAACGAAACAATTATTTCCTGAACAAATGTGACTTGGTTTCTGGAATGGAACAAAACATCCCCGGCCAAAGTACAGCAGTATTCCCCATCCTTCCTAAATCTAGAATCTAATGTGAACATTCACGTCCGTCGCATAAAAAAAAACCGCATTGGAGCGGTTTACAAAGTATTTAACGTAGTGTAGTATATTCTCTGTCATCAAGCACAGCCACCTCGGCTGTCGCTTCCGTATGTTATCAAGCATCCCGGCGTGGCATTATTCTGCTTAGGAATACGGCATGATAACGTATGCCTCGTTTGGCGTTCGTGCATACTTTTTGAACACGAAAATTGTACAAATGAGTGCTATCAACCACAACAACAACAAGTATCATTCACAAGGAAACACGGCTAAAAGAGCATGGCCGAGGCGGCCGATCCAGCCGGAAGTCCAGGTATGACGTTTTTCAGCCGGTTTTCACCCGCGCTCTTCGGTCTTCCGGCATCGCGCGGCGAGATGGGGGCGGGGCATCGGGCCACTTTTGTTTGCTCATTGCGCCCCTTCTATTGCATGTATTGCGAAAATATTTCGTACACATGAACTATTCAATGTGTACTTGCTGCTAATCAACTTTTCTTTTAATTCTAAAACCGCTTCACCTTCCCTTTAAAAAAACACATAAAGGAACACGGAAGCCTGCGATTCAAACTTTTTTAGCTGGGAACAAGTTTTTAAATATCGTTTTTCATTTTGCATACAGACAAAAGTATGTTGCCGCGCTACTCTATGTCATGGTTGCCAGCATTAGTTTTGGTAGGGACAGATACGGCTCGTAGATCTGAAAATTTCGATTTAAAAAGTTCTAGGGCGTTATCTGCAAAACCGTTTCTCGTCAAGGTGCTTTAAGTCCTTTCATCTGGGATCGAGAATATACACTCGACAAAAATCGGTTGTCTGTCCCTTTAAAGACGGGCCCTGCAGAGGAAACAGATGCTCAGGGGGGAAACATTCCTCGCTGAAAAATGGTAACTTCAGAGACGAGTACCGAACCCTGAAAGTCAACCAGTAAGCAACAGTGCTGAGGACAACCCACAGAAGCAACCTCCGAGCCTCTGACACCAGGCTCAAGTTGCCCTTGACACGCCCCAGTCCCCCTGTTTGCAGGGAAACGAAATGGTTCGCTCCCCGCAGCGCAGCAAAAGCAGAGCGTGCCGAGACACACCTCGTGGAAAAGCATCGAGTGGCCTATTCTCGCCCGGACATCTTGAGGCCCACTGGCTGAGGAGTCGTCGCGCAGTTTGTGCCACGTGTTGGTGGGCACGTGGTAGGTGAACAGTCCGCTGAAGGCTGTCTCCAGTGCCCGGTCCTCCACCGGAAGGGAGCTGCTGCAAGACAAGAGGGGGGCCACATGGAGGCCACAGCCGGCACACACGCACTGGGCCACAAGAACCAATGGGGCGATGAAAGAACTGCGTCTTCCGGAGAACCCCTAGGGCAGCTAGCCCCCCCTCAACAGTTATTTAAAGTGTTTCACACAGCTCTATGTTATTAGAATAAAAAAGAAAGATTGTTTAACACAAGGATGAACTTGTGAAGGCAACTGGCAAGCAGTGGCCGCCAGGGGCGCTGTCACACAGCTGGACCTCCCCCGCGGAAATTTTAATCGCAAACTGGAGCCCCCGACCAGCCCGACGACGACACCCCTTTCTCTTCTAGTACAAGGGTATCGGGCGTTGCGATGCCGCCTCCTTCAGTATCTCTCAAATTTTGGGGCCTGAGCTACCAGGCGCCCAGTGTCAGAATATGTAGGTGCTGACACTGGCCGGCCACCGTGGCGGAGAACGCGGCCCCATCGTGTCCATCCTCCAGCACGTGCACTTTCCGTGTTGCTCAAGCTGTTTTCTGCTGCCAGAGTTCACCCCGAGGAGTAGTCGTTACGCTTCAGCTGCCACGCTGTGGTCGCCACCGATAGTTGTGGAACTCACGTGGCTGAGTGAGATGTCGTGGCCTCTGCACTTTTTTCGATGGCAAGCCTCGGCAAAAGGCAACCTGCAATGCATTGTGTTGTATCTAGCCAGAAAGGCGACTTATAGTGATAAATGTGTTTGTTACACATTATGGCTATTCTGGCTTCAGTGGAACAAAAATACATTTATTTTACCCTCATGTTTGCGAGCGGCATCACAGGCCCGTGTCCATGTACGAGGACTGGATGACGCCCCCTCAGTGCACCAATGCCGCCCGCGTTCTGCGTTCCCCGTAGGCTGACATCGTGACAGGGACTTAATTTGACCTCTCCCCTTTATTAGCCATCCCCTTCCTAATAAAGTTCCGCCTATCTAGCCATTCTTATGCTGAATGTATACGTGGGCAACCAGGGCGTAGACAGAGGGCGGCATTCTGGTGTCAGAATGCCCCCCAACATTTTCCGAGTGCCGCATCTTCCCCCCCCCCTCCTCCTCCTCATCCTTTTTGCCCAGGCAATCAACACATCACATCCTTATAGTGAAATGTAAAAACAAAAAATAAGAAGGGTTTGTTCAGAAATATGGTTCTTCGGAGTCCTTTACATACCCATATTTTTGTGCACATATTACAGTCGATGAAACAAATAACCCTTAGGCATTACTAAAACAGAAGAATGAATATTGTTTCAGCACAGGATCTATTTCATTTTATTTTTTTACCCGTGGCGTATAACGCCCCCCGAAAATATACTCTGGCTACGCCCCTGTGGAAATAATTGACACCAGAATGGAAGGCTCCAAATTAGGAGCACACGGGATTCTTCGCATCACGCAGGACACGGGCACCTTTTGCATTCTTTCGCTGACGTTGCAGTCAATGTTACACTTCCGTTCTTCGACTGAGCTCCCTGACCAGTAAAATATCACGCTATCAAAATTATGAAAGTCACAAGGTCCCTGAACAAAATAATTGAGACTTCTGCAAATTTACACACACAAAGAAAAATCCATGCATAGACAAGGACGAAGAAAGGAAAACACAGACACGAGCTCCTGTGTTTTCCTTTAGCTGTGCTCTCTGCGTGCTGTCTTTCGTCAAAATGTGCAGAAGAACCGATTGGCCCAAGTTCCAAATTTACAGTCAAACACGGATATATCCAACACGGGCATTTCCAACTAATGTCTATATCAAACAGTCTGAACATCCCCCTGGCAATCCCATGCAACAGTATAGCGCTGTTGTACGTGCGTATCGAACTGCCGATCACGGGCACATCGACATATCGAACGCTTCTCCTGATGGGACGGATGCAATGACGGCGACTTCTTGAGGCGGCAGCATGGCGTCGCCTCAATGGCCTTCAACACCCGCTCGCACGCCGGCATGGGGGGCAGCCCTAGGGCAGCGAGTGGTCAAGGAAGAGGGGGAAGCGACCAGAAGCGCCTGAGCGCTTACCAGTAGTGGCTTGCGCAGGGGAACTGATGCGGCGTGGTGCATGGTTTTGTCCGCGGCATGCGTTACGTCGTAGCCTTGGTCCCGAAACAGAAGAATTTGGATTCAGCGACGAAAGGGGACATTATTCGACAGGTGCAGGCCGGTGAAAAGATGTCGGCTGCGGTGCTATTCAAAATTTCATGCAGGGGATACTGCGCATTAAACCTGACGTAAAGGTGAAGGCCATGGTCTGGCCGATCCGAAGCGTGTGGTGTGCAATGCGGCTTAGTTGGCGGCTCCGGATGAGAGGTGTTCAAATACCGGAGACCCTCGAGAGGGAACTCAGAGAGCTGCCAGCATTCCCACGTGCCATTCTGAATGACCCAATGGCACACGAGTCTGCGAGTGCTGACGGCGACGATCGGGCTGTGGCGGACATCGCCGACGCCACCAAAGCGGACCCCATGACAACCTTCCCAACTGCTTACTGCGGCCGAGCTTGTGTCAGCGTTCAGATTAGCCACTACTGTGGCACCATGTACAACTCTGTATTTTCTCATTTGAATGGCGTTCGTGAGCTTCAAGTTCAACAATGTGGTGAACTTTGTGATACGGGAGAAAAGCAAGCGAATCTTAGACTCTTTTCGTGTTGAAGTGCGGTGGTCGTCGTGCTGTGAGGGAAAAAAAATCGGTAAGCTACTGCTGTTACAATCTCCGGAAGCTAACAGTGATGTGCAGAGTTATCAGATAATCTTCAGTCAGGCATATTAGAAATAACTGAGGCTACCGATGGCGGCATCTTCCAAGTTTTTTCAAAGAGGCATTTACACAGACACACCACATGCCGTATGCCATGGCAGTGGAGCAGTTAAGTTTAGACAGCCACGTCGGGGCCAGTTTCCACCCACTGTACATTTTGGTTTTACACAATATGTTGGCAAAGCTGTATAATTTGCCCTGACTGTATAACCGACCCGCCTACATTTATTCTCAACTGACATCCGCCAATTCCAGTTTAGAGTCACATAAGTCTTTTACCTCTGCGCATGCACGCCTGTCTTTCCGTGAGATGGACAATCACTTGGCACCGTTGATATTGGCGTAAAAGATGAGCTGGACAGAGAAACGCCAGGGACATTTTTGCTGACCATTTTCGCGTCGAGTAGGTCACTGCCTTAGCCATTAAAACGTCGCATCTGTAGCCTTAGGTTCGTTTCGGACCAGCCCTCCCACTACACCGCAAAACAGCGCGGGTTGTGCTCCTTGCTATGGAGGTAGCATTTCTGACGCAGGCGTAACAGGAACATTGCTGACGTCTTTGGGTACATTAACCCTTTCGCTGTCGCTGACGTCCCAAGACGTTCTCCATTGTGCTTCCAAAAATTCACACCATAGCGCAAGCTGGCACGCCTGGACTGTTCGCGCCATCTGTCGAATCTTTCTAGTAACTCGTATTTTCACTTGCAAGCTCTCTTACACGGTATATTGAAGAGTACGGAGCGACCGTGCGCACCCTTTGTTGCTGGTCACTCTGCGTGCTGTACCGTCGGGATAAGTGACCATGCAGCACGCGTGCGATTACAGGTGCAAGGGTTGTTGTTACATCCGCAACAGGTTTCGAGAACTTTTTTTTTTTATTCTGTTCCCGCATCTGCTACGGCGCGCCAGGTTAGCCCAGTGCGCCGTTGCCTCTCCAATAGACTAAAATATGGCTCAATCACGGCTTTCACTCACTCGCCGTGCCCTCCCTTGCCGGTTGTATCAATGTTGTATGTGTCCCCTTTCACCTCTATCTGCCATCATGATTTTGCAACATGTCATTTCTGTGCATTGTGTGGGCTGCTGATGCTGCTCTTTCCATGCGCGCGGTTACTTTCGGATGACTGACCGCACGGAAAGGGGTGCGAGTTCCGCAGCATCGGATCCTGAAGTAGAAGCGGTGAGGTCACCACCCCAGAAGCGTGCACGGCAAACTGAAAATATCTGGAAGAAAGGCGATTTCTCACCCACGGTCTGTCCTTTTGACGCGTTACTTTCCAGACGCAATGATAGTCAAATAAATCACCGTTCTCCTTCCCCGATATTCTAAAAACCAAGCCCACACTGGGGGTGCGTCACGGCTAGAAACACCCAACAGTGAAGGAACCACAGTTGGACGAATCTGACAATATTCTCTACACGGCAGGCATTACCACCTCGCAGCTTCAGCGCTTTACACTGCCCAAGCAACAGCTTATGCTGTGCGCAGACTCTTCGGCCCAAATGGGCGAGCGTGCGCGTTTAGGGCCAGCTTTCATTTTAAAAGTCCGTAAAGTAACCATGCTCTCCCGAGTCGTGCGGATGAGCGATAAAATTCTCTGCCATAAAAGTGTTTTGGCAACGAGCTCAGAAGGGTCGCACGGCTGCGTTCTCGCTGCTGCTGTTCTGCGCACTCCTGCAGTTTCAGCGAAAAAAATTAAAGTGGCCCAAAATTATTTGGTGCTGACAGCACTTTCAATGTCAGTGCCAATGCTCTTTTTTTTTTACCCCAGCAGCAGCAGCGATGACTCCAGCAACAATGTGGATTCTTCAGATTTTAGTTCTGATGAAGACTCTCCCATTCAGACTTTGACAGGTGCTGGCAGGGAAGGTTTGTTTTCGACTTTGCGCTGTATTTATAAACAAAGCCTGCCTAATATCCGACGACTGCAGTATTACTTTCATATATAGGGTCTGGAGAACTAGCGGCAGGGATATTTTTCCAAATGCACCGCGCCGTAACGCATTATCACCTTTAAGACAGTCTGGCGCTCGTGTAAAATTAGCGCTGCGGAGCGACGCACGCTGCTTCTCAAGAGCACTAAATTTTTTAAAGACGATAGTCTTTCTTGGGCTACATAAACACAGAAATTTTGGTCTGTCTGTCTGTCTGTCTGTGACTCGATAAAGCCATCCAGCCAAAGTGAAACAGAAGCTGCGCAATAGTCTTATATACTCACGCCAAAATCTAAACATTTAAGTCCAGTGGCAATGTTTATACTTGTCAACGTTGTTGAACAAGAACAAGAACAAGACATTACGCAAATATAAGGCAGAAAATGAATACGTAAGTGACATCTGCCGTGTTCCTTTATTAAAAACATTGTGGATGCTTGGTTTTTGCGATGGCAAATGAAATCTACATCAAGTGCAGAGAACCATTGCCTGGTGTTGTCCACGCTACTACAGTAAAGCCCGCTTATATCGAACAGCGCGAGGATTGTAAAATAGTTCGATATAGAAAGTGAAGCAAAAAAAATACTTATATGAGAGCAATCTTGTGGATGGAGTCACGAGCTAACGCTGAGCTCTTACCACCCCGCAGTTCACTATTGATACGACCCTTTCTCGGAAAGAAAACAATAATTTATCGTGGCGGAAGAACTGCGTGAGTGTAGCCTGCTTCTTGGAGCGAACGCGTTGCTGGTGACTGCTTGCTCCACAGTATCTAAACAGTTGACAAGCACAAGACCACTGCCCACAATGGCACTGCAGTATCCCCGTAGCAGGGCCACGGCAGCGACGGTTTCGCTCGTGCTCGAAAGCGGTACATAGTCCTCGGCGTCTTTGACAGAGCGGCAGAGACAAGCATGGATACAAGCGAATAACGGCGAACCCAGCCAACCGAGCAAGTGAGCGCAGCGAGTGGCGCGGACTTGAAGTTCATTGACACCACAGCCCGCAGCGCCCAAGTGGCGCTTTTGGCTCCAACGGCATGCATGCGTGGAGCTGGTCCACTATGCAACGCTAGTTCACTCTACTGCCACGGCCGGTTTGAACGCGCCTGAGCTCACGCGAGAGTTGCAAGTGACACCCGCGCCACCGCTGCGTGCCGGTGTATTGCGGGAAAGCCTGCCGCACGCCTAAGGAGAGCGAAAAATCTCGCGCGGGAGAGTTCAATATATCCATTGTGAGCAAAATCGCGTTCAATATAAAAAGTTTTAAATGCATGTAATTTTTACCAGAATTATACAAGGGTTCGATATAGGCAATAATTCGATATATCTGTGTTCGATATAAGCGGGCTTAACTGTATAGCTCCTGGTGGCGTTCATTAACTCTTTCGCTATCGCGGAAAATTGATAAATTTTAGGGGTCCAAGAAACCATTTTTTTTTTCCTGCTAAAAAATTGGTTAGGCACTAATTGCAGGTACACAAAATGCAGATTATTTAACGGCTTTTCCAATAACACCAGTTTTTTAAAGGTTTTTATATATCATATATCAAAATCATCAAAATATCAAATATCAAAATATCAAAATCAAAATTTTTGTCAAGTTGTCGAAAAAAATGATAAAAAAGGAGTTGTGTATATCAAACCACGGGTAGTAGAAAAAAATTAAAATATACATTTTGTAGGAAAACATTTCAAAAACACGCCCTAGAAAAAATGTGTACTTGCGCGGAACAGTTTGTCAGATATAAAAAAAAATGTTAGCATGCACGGTGCTCGTGTCATGCGGTGAAGCCCTACCTCCAATTCAAAATGTGCAATTTCGGGTGGTTTCCTGGAATAAATCTGGCGGTTTGTCATTATCAGAGGCACCCAATTTGCCCCCACATAACATAAGAACATTTGTCAATGGCTGACTTTGCATTTACAGCGAGCACAATATTTGGGACAAGCACGCGATGCGGAAAAAAACATGCATAAGTTGCAAACGGAACGCCGTGGCTCACGCTTGTTGTCGTTCACGGTCAGTTATCTCTCAAAACATAAAGCTGAGCTTTATTATCATCTTCTTACTCGCAATTGTAGCCTTGCTAGCAAAAATAAGGTACAATGAGCTAGAATCGTGCCCTGCGATCTTCGGCCGAGTAGCAGTTGCGCGATGAAAAAGATCAGCACAACGAGCCTCCTCTATTGCAGCGCCACCTAACATTTTTCAAATGAAACAGTACAAAAACTTATCGGAGACTCCGTTCGAATATACAGTTCAACTAAGCAGCAACATTAGACACCCGGATATACCCTCGCATGGAAACGAAACTGGAAGGCGAACAGCTGGCAGTGTAAGGCCGGTTTGAAGCGCTGTCCTCGGCGGAACAGATATCTGGCGACTGAGTGTGATCTTTTGATTTGCATCTGAAGTTCTTATCGCATAAATCGGGTTACGGTGGGGAGAAATCAGGAGCGGCGTGCTTTGTTCGAGGATCAGTCGCGGACACTCCAGGCGCCATGGCAGGTAGCCTTGAAGTTGGGTAACTGCGTAGTAGCACTAAATATGAATTTCGCGATGCAGAAACGAAACCGAAACTGTTGTAAACTGTTCGCGAATGGTCCTGGGGTAAGTAGAACTACCACAGTACTTTGAACAACGTACGCAAAGGCAATAAAACTGCCTAAAATCATAAAGTAGCTTAGCAACCAGGCATTGCTTGACATTTTCAGCCGATTTCTGGGATTATTACTGTCAGAGTGCGAACCTGACGATTCAAAATCGCTTGCAGGTTCACCATTCATGCCCTGATAGCAAAAAACAAACGCTGGTGCAGAGTAATTACGAGTGGCACGCACTCTTCGCTTGTAGCAGTGACGCGATGACCACGCCCCTTTTCCACACCCAGGTGATTCAAACGCGTGTCAAAAATCACGTTTTCGTTGCAAAAATGAAAACAAAACTGATTTTGAAAGGCCATTTTCTGATCTAACTCCAAACAGCTTTACTTGTTCGAGCAACGCCTGGAACGCTATGAAAACGCACTCCCAAAAGTATCGATCAAATTGATCGATTTTGATAGGCGCGGTAGCAACAGAGTTAGGAAATCAAACGGCAACAGTAAGAAAAGGTTCCACCAGGTAGGTTCCCCGTTCCTGTTTGGAATGCTCGTGGAGTAAGGCAACGTGGGTTATAGACGTTGCAGTAGGGTGCCTTGATTCTTGCACGTCTCTGCCGTACAGCAGCACTGGCATCAAGGCACCTGACTTAGAGCAGTGGAACACGGTAAATTTAAATTGACTGGAGCAAATCTCAAGCGTGTTGTCTTGGGAGGAATGAGACGGGAGAGGAACAGCACGAGGTGAGCGGGAAACAGAAGGGAGGCCTTTACTTGGAGTCGACTATAGTCTTTCGTCGACATTTGCAACGAAAGGAGCAGATACGCGGCCATTCTTTTTGCTTGTTTTTTACCACAGCGGTGACAAAGAGTTGTTGTGAGAACACCAACAAGCATGCTTGCATGCGTATTTTAGAGACCGACTGACTCTCGAGTGGCTTCGCGAAGTGGCACAGCTGCCAGGGCTGTTAGGTTGGTGGGCCCGCAAAAATCCAGAACCTGGTGTACAGCGTTGATGTATATACAGTCGAACCCCGCTACAACGAACGCCGCTTCAACGAAATATTTCTAATTCCCCGTCAGCTAGCCATAGAAGTCAATGCAACAAAGTCCTCGCCACAACGAACCGATTGTCGGGCTTGCTTTCGCTTCAACGAAATTTGCGATGATTTGGGCTGGGTTTGAGCATTTGTTTTAGAATAAAATAAGCATAGTGCCAGCTGTCTGTAACTTTTTATACATTCAGGACGCTTAGTTTCACCGCCCACACCGCCACCAAAAAAAACTCATAGGCGGACGCCATTGTTTGATGGTGATAACAATGTGGCTGGCCGTCTTTACCTGAGGCGCAGGCCCGGTTCGCCAAGCCAGAGCTACAGCCTAGAGCACTGCACGGGCCCGAAGTCGATTATCGGCGGGCCCGGCCGTTAATGGGTCCGATGTAGAAAAGAGCATCACAATGAATATTCTTGGTTCATTGTTGCGCGCTTCTTGCTGTTATTTGTATGCATTGTTTTAAAAACGTCTTTTGCTACGTCTGATGGTCACTATACTGCAATTTTAATGACATTTCTTGTACTGCACCAAGATTTTATATTTTGGTGTATAACATACCAAAGATACGATTACAAGGAATGCCCAAGAGGGGAATGAATTAATTCAGATATCCTGGAGCTGTGCACCTATGTCTATGTATGTACACGTGTTTTAGATGTCGCACCAATCAAAATGCGGCTGTCGTGGCCGGGAATCAAACTCGCGTGCCAGAGAAACCCCACCGCTTAACAACCACTGCAGGTGAAGTATTTCAACGCGCGTACATACTCGTTGATTCAAATACGGATCAAAAAATTTCAGCAATACCAACTTGTGGCCTAGACAACCACGTGAAGTTGCCAAGAGTCTGGTAATCAAAGGTGATGATGTCTCTCGTGCAAGAATACGAGCTAATATTATGCCGATGTGGCGTGAACTGCAGACGGTGAAAACTAAACTATGTGCACTTTTAAACCCTTATTTGTTGCGTTTCAGTTCATGATGTGCTTGTACAGACTAGATGCTCCGTCTGATCACCCGGGATATAATAAACAAACTTGCTTGAGCGTCAAAGACCGGGCCTGGTCACACACGCGTGGGCCATCCCTAGACCAAAAAATAAATTACCGGTCCGGGCTCGGGCCAGGCTCACTTATGAATGCCCGGGCCCGGACTGGGCACGGGCTAGGTGTTACGGGCCCGGGTTGGGCTCGGGCTTCGCGAAGCGGGCTCGGGCCAGGCTCGGGCCTTAAAATCAGGCCCGTGCAGTGCTCTACTACAGCCAATTCATATCCAGTTGAAATCGCATTGATTTCAACTGTATTGAATCATAGCTTAGAAATGTAGAAACATTTTGTATATCTTAGAATTCCTAAAATGATTTCTCGCTCGTTAAAATCGCCTATTTCTTGTTTGTGTATACTTTTTGTGCTTTTTTTTTTGTTTCACTGAAAAATAAACTGTCAATAATTACAGCTTTCACAAAACTGCTGTTAAGTGTCTTAAAAGAGAAATTTTTGGGGTACAATTTCATGAATAGCAATGTTAAGGGGGGACGTGGCTTTCGAAATCAACTTTTTATTTCTTCGAGTATTTAGATGAAAATTGGCACAGCAACTGGAAATGCCCCTGTAATAACACCACAGAAATTTCAAAATCATATTTTCAAACTTTTTGATTTACAAAATTGTCTTTCTGTTCACCTTGCACCAAGCTTCAGTGGCTTATAAAACGTAATAGAAAACTTGTTCGAAGTGCTTTGTATTCCCAAATGAATGGACAAGGTCGTGACTGTCTTAGATATTTACAACACAATTCTTTTTAGTTTTCAGTTTTTTAGAGGTGAATGTACAACAACCATGCAGACTGCAAACAACTACGTGAATAAAAAATTCATGAAAAGTAAATCTGGAAAACCAAAGTGTCATGACCTGAACTGTTATGTAATGCAAAAAACGGAATCAAAATAGACCTAGGGTCATGAAGAAATCACCGGAACAAGCGACTAAGGTGGCAAAAAAAACGTTTGAGAAATCGGCGTCTGAAGTTGCAACATACATTTCACTCATCAAAAGTCGCTAGGGTTGTAGCCTTTCATGTCCTTTTGACCATGGGACTTCCGGAAGGCCTTTCCTTGAAGAGTTTGGGTTTGGGCTAGTTGGTAGCAGTAATCCATGACTTCGTGTAGCGCAAAAAAAAAAAAATGACAGAGGACACAGGGAGGTGACGGGCACAAGCGCAAACTTCCAACTGAGTTTATTGAAAAAATGCGTGAATGTAAACACATTACCATAAAGAAAAAAAGACAAAAGAACAACAAAAGCAAGGCACGATAAAATTTGCACAACGCTGTGACGTCGACAAAAGGCAGCGTTTAAATTCACGCATTTCTTCAACAAACCGAGTTGGAAGTATGCACTTGTGCCCGTCTGTGTCCTCTGTCGTCTTTTTGCGCTACACGAAGTCATGGCTTTCCTTGATATTGGAGTGCCTTTTCCAGCTTTTTTCTTCCCACAAAACATCATTTTCAGCTCCTCTGCGAAGAGTACATAGTTTGCCAGTTTTCAGACCAAATGGGGGGGTGGGGAGATGGCTTTCAATGCAAAGTAGGTTAGCTGGTTGCCTGCATTGCACTGGACAACTTCCCTCTGCAGTGTTGTCGCCATGGCAGCAATTGAGTGAAGCACTCTTTTTTTTTTTTTTACTTAAATTTAAAAACTGACTTTTGGCCTCTTTTTAGGTTTTATAACCTCGCCTGGTGCAGAACTTAGTACTCGTACATGCAGGTGTTTATTGCCAAAAGCTTACGTACCACATGGATACAAATGGGCTACTTTGAAGCTTGCTATAATAATCTGCATAACTCCAACTTCAAAGCATGCATATTTTTTTAGTACTCTTGACATTCAGGGCATCCAATGTTCCTCGCAGCGCAGCCATATGCCCTAAACTGTAGATGTATGCATTGGTTTCAATATTTTCCCGAAAAATTTCATTTTTTAATAAATGATACGACAGTAAGGCACATTTTTAACGCCGCGAACAGGTTTTTATTCCGAACTCGGACATGTTGGCGGGGATTACTAGAACTGGATAGGAACCGTTGCACGAGAAAGGCGACATGGCTGGCGCGCATCGCGGCACGTGTTTACCGCGACATATGATACTTTGATTATCCTGATAAGGCCCATCAAGTCGCCCTAGGATTAAATATAACATCACAGCATTAATTATAACTACTAGAGTACAATTGTAACCCGTTGTGCAGTCGGGCGATGCTCTAACGCGCAGCAGCTATGCCGTTTCTTTGCAGAGGCTATGGCCAAACATAGCAATAACTAAGCGTGTAAATATCGCAAATCAGACGAAAAGTTCACTTCATGAACTGCTATCCCAAGCACACACACCTCACACAAGCACAACGCACAGGCACGCACACAAGCAAGCACCCTCTGGGATAAAGTCCCACGCACCACGAAGCGTTCGATGACCTCCGCCTTTCTAGCCACGCAACTTCCCGTAATCTGGCTCTCGATCACAGGCATTCCCATCGCAACGTCTGTGTTGAATACCACAGCAGATAAAATGACTGAACAGAAACCTGGCCGAGCGAAGCAGTGAAAATGAACTCGGAAACGCGCACTACACAGTTCAGGCGGCTGCCATCTTGCGTTGTCGCAGCAACACCCAATCAGGAGGGCCGTCTCAGCGTGTGCCGATCGGAGAGCCAATCGCGCTTGAGCATCTATTTCTGGCTTCGTTTGTGCATCTTTCTTTTTCCACCATTCGTGCGTTTGTGAATGAACGAAGATAAAAGAGGTGACCTGAACCGGAAACAGGATTGTTCGGCCAATATAATGGTAACAAAATGGCCACGCCCAGTGGCACCGTTGCAGAGATACAGCGGTCCGAAAATTGCAGCTTTTTCGCCCTTTTGCGCTGATATTTTGCCACCACGGCTGGCAGAAGTATTTTTTGTGCCACTTTGCGACTGTTTTTGGCAGAAAAACTTTGCAAACGCACAGAATAAGAAACATAGAAGCCGAATATGTGGCTTTCAAAAAATGGTTTTGGTCATTTTTCGGAAGTTGAAAGCCGCGTTCCCCCTTAAATATGTCGAGTAGCTCAAGAGAAAAAGAAAAAGTTTACTGGAAGCACTCAAAATGGGCCATTTTTCTGCGGTCACGAAAAAGTTAAAAAACTTGACGTACACGTCTCTCCACCGAACGATTCCAGGCACCTGCATTACGGCCACTGCAGCTTGGTGACCAGACAGGCCCCCGTGGCGGGACGCACTCTGGCGGCGCTCCAGAGAAGCACATGGAGCAGTGAACGAGACCTAGTCACACCGCCGTATGCAGTGTCAGCCCCTAAACATGTTCTTACACCGTGGGGGCGCCTTTGTGGAGGGCTCCGGATTAATTTCAATGACCTGGGGATCTGCAACCTATCTCGACACACGGGCGCTTTTGCTTTTCGCCTCCATCTGAGCAGTGGCCACTGCCGTCGAAACCATGTCCTCGGGCTCAGCAGCGCAATGCCTCACAGCCGCCGCAGTGGGTGCACGCCTCCTCACCAGAAATACAGCACACGGAACGGGTCGTGTCGGTTTCGAAGAGGCCCACTCCAATCGTGACTGACGGACGATGCGCTTCGAAACCGACCGTCCCGGTCGCCTGCTTCCACCCAGTCGGAGCTCGCTTTTGCAAAAGGAGCACTTCAAAGCAGGTGGGAAGTGACGCACGACTGGCGAGCATGCCCCCCGTCCCATCACCTGGTGAGGATCTTGCCCCCGAAGACGTAGATGGTGTTTCGCTCGACGTCCATGCACATCTGGTGGTCAAAGATGAGCTTGGGCCCGCCCATGGCAGCGGTGTCGTCCGTGATCAGGGTCCACTTGTTCCGCTCAATGTCGTACACGTAGAAGTCACTCTGCGCAACAAGCACGGCGCCCGTGTGTGGAGGCACCGGGGAGCCTCCCCCCGCTGCCGCCCCCCACCTTGAGGCACTCGGTGCTCCGGGCCGAGGAGTCGAGGTAGCGGCCCAGCGTGAAGATCTTCTTGCGCTCGGGATCCAGGCACATCTTGTGGCACGAACGTGCGCTGGGGCCACCCTGGGGCCATCGGACAAGACAGCGCGAGACGATGCAGCCACTTACTGCAGGGACTGATGCCCCTGTCACATGGCAAAGTACACGTCACTGGCGAATGACACGATCAGGAAATGAGAAAGATGATGACGCAAATGCCCCCAGAACATTGTTTAACCTTTACCTTTTCTAAACAAAACAAATTTATTTTTTAAATAAAACGGTACAGCCCCTTTTTAGGTGACATTCACAGCACAAGCCGCGACAAGTAAGGACTCTTTTCAAGGGTAGAAAACCTGTGCGCAAAAGGCAAGACAATAGGGAAGGGACAGGGCGGGCCATTCCCCATTGTCCTGTCCGTTCCCCATTGTCTTGTCTTGTGTGCGCAGTTTTTGTAACCCTGGAATGCAGCCCCAACTAGCCCAGCAACACACTGTACTAAGTAAGGACTCCATATCTGACTAAGTAGCAAACACGGCAGAGCTTTGCAAAGGTGTTGTTTGCTTTTTTTCTACATAGAACAACACGCAGGGAAAGATATTTATTTGCTACTAGGTTTTAGACACGTTATTAAACTTCTTTGTTTAGTGACGGACCACTGCTGTCCAGACTGGGTTTATTTATTGATACTGCTAGCCTCAACTCTGGAGGCTGTTGCAGGATTGTGGGATACACAAATAATAAGTGTGCTCTCCTGTACAATTCACAAAAGCAGAAACAAGGATCAAGGTGAAAACAACCACATCCGTCAAATAGACTACACACATAAACACATAGCGATTCAAGGGATAACAACGATTATGCATTACATATACAGTGTAGACCGCTTATAACGTATGTCGCAGGAGCCGCAAAAATCCGCACTATAAGCGGTACCGCACTATAACCAAAACATGCGCGAATTCAACCAAATCGCCACCTACCTCTCAAGTCATCCTAAATTTTTTATCACCCAAACGCACGGCACCTAAAAACGAAGGCAGGGTCTTTATTTCGTATTATTTTTAACATCAGCCGCTGCTGCAGGGTCTCACATTGCAAAAGCGCGGTCTTACAAGCGGCGAGTGCGGCTTTAACTTCCGTTGTGTTTGTGTTTTGAAAGACTATGGCTGCGTTTTTTGCGTCTATGAAGATGCCGAAGGACATGATAAGAAAGGCCAGCGGGATTTTTTTTTTTTTTACCCCACCTTGTGTTCACGATGCCGAAGGCGGCTGCTTATCAGCGCAACGTACTGGTGGTGGAAACCTTCGCGCGGCTCGCTTGTTCGGAAAGAGCGGTGGCTTACCTGCACAATGTTCTAAAGCGTGAACCGCATGGAGCGATTTCTCGTGAAAACGTGCAGCACACGCCGCAGGCGCGGATACAACTGGAGTAATGTGTGCGGCGCAGTAAGAGGCGGCAACATGGCGTCGGCACTGGCCGTGAAGCGGTGCAGGCAGCTCCAGCGACAACTTCTAACCGCTCGCTGAAATGCCGCACGAGGCGCAACCGAAGATGCTCATGCAAGAAAAGAGCTGATAGTGTGACCGCAAAGTAGAATATAAACTGCCATCCACGCTGCTTGTGAAAGCGCCCATCAAAAAATACCGCGGTGGTAAGCCTAAACTAAAGTCCCTTCATCTGATCGAGGGACTTTAGCCTAAACACCTCTGGCACGGCTAGCTGGCTCGGGGCGCTTCGAATCTCCCGCCATTAGGTGCGCGTCTTTCCATTGGTGCAAGTCGTCAGGCTCCTCCCACTGCCACGCAAAGAAGCCACCGCGAGTGCGGAATCGTAGATGCGAGCATGAAAAAAACGCACGCGCAACGCCGGTGTGCACAATTCGTGTGCGAAAACGGGCCATGCGGGTCACGATTAATAGAAACAACTTGCCACGCGCGGACGGGGAGTCAGTCGCTATCTTCCGAGGTGCATCAAGCAACGACAGCTGTGGTTATCACGTACACGCGAACTAAAGGGTGCCTATTTTTTTCTTCTGTGTCGAAGTTAGAGGAGAGCAAGGGGTGTGCGCTGCGTCAGATAGCCGATTTCATCATTTCTTTTTTTCTTTTGCTACCCTAAAACGATGCCCCAGCTGCGCCGGTCGATCAGCAGACCCGCCGAAAAACTGCACTATAAACGGTATTGTGGTTCGGCCAACCGCATCTTAAGCGGTATGCTTATGCATTTGAGTTCTATGGGAGGCAAACCGGTGGTCACAAAAACCCGCATTATATCCGGTCCCGCACTATAAGCGGTTACGTTATAAATGGTCCACACTGTAGTAACACATGACAATTTCAGCAATAGGGAGTACAGAACACTTATCAAGAAGGACTATTCAACAAAAAATTAGACAATTTAGAAGAAAAGTTATCAAGGGATGAACTAGTAACAATTACATTAGGAAGACAATTCCATTCTCTTATCACACGTGGAAAATAAGAGTATTTAAAGGATTCATTGATCAGGAGCTCAAGTGAATGTGTTCCCCGAACTCATACACATTTGTGTAAATGCCATCTATTCTTGCGCAGTGCCAAACTTGTGCTGCATTCGGGTGGTCGCTCTGATACTATGGCTCGGAGTATACCGATGCGGACCCTTACCCCAATACCTGATCTGGGAGCAGCACGCGACCGTGGCGCCGCGGCATGGCCACCATGGCTACTGCAAACAGCCAGGCCAAGCTGCTGTCCTCCTCGGCATCGATTTCGAGCTGCAGAAGCAGCGCAGACGGTTCCCCTACACTCAACAGGCATCCCCGTTTCGCCATGATGCGGAGATGCCCTCAGTAGTAGCAGAAACGTCGGAATACTCCCGCAACAAACTGCAGGCTAGGTCTCAGCGAACGCCCCCCCCCTTCCCCGGGAAGGCGAGCATAGGCGAGTTGCAGCGGCCGGGTTCACGCGACCCGACCGCCTCCAGGTTTCGGCGGCACTCCCATTTCAGAGTCAAGAGCAGTCAGAGGCGCTCGGAGTGGAGTACGACACCCTAAGATGACCCATCGAACATACGTCGGGCGCTCGATTTCGACCACCCAAACACGGAGCCGCTTTCCAGAGTGCTCCCGAGCGCTCTAAAACGACCACCCGAACACAGCATAAATGGCCTTCACAGCTAGTGGCACTAGTGTTGTCGTGAGACAGGGGTGCGAGACTGCGCCTTACAGAACCACCACTGTGGGGGTTGTGGTTGTGGTGGGGGGTTGTGACGTCCAAGGACGTTAGCGACAGCCAGCCCCAAGTTGTCTCCATCAGAGATGCCGAGTGAAGTGAATGGAATTGCCAACTGTTCCTACATTCCCCCTGGGCGTGGGCAGCACACGAGGAGAACAGATGCCGGCAGTGATGAAGCAAGGAGGGCCCCCCCCCGCAGCAGCCGCCAGCGCTCACCTCCGCCTCGGTGTCCCTAGACAAGCACGTCCAGAGGCCCGTCGATGTCTGGTACGACCAGAGGTCTGCAAGGTCCTGGACGCCGTCCCATCCGCCAAACAGGTACAGGGTCTCTGCACGGCCAGGGAATAAGCTCCAATGGGGCCCCGCTGAATCCCTTGGGGGGGCCGCATGGCCAGCCCAGCAATCCTGCGGCTGCTCACCGGTCTGCACGTCGATGCACATCTGGTGGCCCCCACGCATCCCAGGGCGGTTCTTGCCTTCCGCTGCGCACGCAGAGAACCTCAGTCGGCACTCCCGCCCTCCTCCCCCCAATTCCTCGTAAAGAAAAACCAGCTGGGCTAGCAGACAATAGAAAAATGATGCCTCTGAGGTGCCACACCCCTTCCAGCTTGCCCGCCACAGTGACCCTTCTCCTGAACTGTCAGCCATGCTTAAGCAGAGAACGACGTACGCTTGTCGGTGCACAGGATGGGTGTCCACTTGGGCCGGTACTCCTCGTTCTTCAGGTACTCATTGAACACGCCCTCTGGAACGAGGCAAGACACGTTTCCACAGGCAGGTTTGTTTTTTGCACCCTTTCATCGTACGCTTATTCCTCGAAGACAACTCCCAAATAGCTGGTTTTAAATGTTAGCATTGAAACCAGCTAATATTGAAATTATGCTGGCTTCACACTCCACCCAGGACCTGAGGCACGCTGCAGTTGAGGGCTGCAGATTAATTTTCGCCACCTGCCGGGGGGGACTCTGGACGAGGGCCCAAGTCTCAACATTGTTCCCCCCCCCCCCCCCCCTGAAAAGCCACCACTGTGGCTGGCACCGCAACCCTCGAGCCCTTGGCCGCAGCACCACAATGCAGCGGCTGTGATTGGTGTCCCGTTTGCTGCTACTATTAAACGCATCCAGCGACGATTATGCCGTACTAATACGGTGGCTTGGTGACGGCACATCCCCTATCGGCAATTCACGGAACAAACGTCCGAAAGATAGCCCTTGCCTCAGAGCATCGCGACCTACAAAGAAATTTGTTCCGCTCAGCTGCAAATGTCGTCGACAGCCGGCAGTCTTGTGCAGCCCCCGGCTCCCTCGCCCTCCCGTGACAGAACCCATGCCAGCGTCCGCCCAGTCTTTCCTCGTGTCTGCACTGACACCTCGTGTCAGCGTGACCCCCGTTGGGCCCCGTTGCGAGCGCTGCACTTGGCGCTCCAGGTGTGAACCCAAGATCGAGGGCGAGCCCTCTTTAATTGTGCGATTGAAATATTACCTTGAACATTTTTTTTTGTTTGCTTCCGCAATAACGATGCCCGTGTGCATTTTTCAGAAAAGCCTGCTAGCAGCAGTTGTGCATTAATGTGCCACCTCAAATTTGGCTCGTATTTTCTTTTTGCTGAACAGTGTTCACAAGCATGAAGCGTGCTACCACCAGACCTGGAAGCACTTCGCCCATATAAACAACGCCTTGCTTCCACCATGTCTTGGCCTCGGCGGAAGGCAGTGCTCACCGTTGGCTGCCTTCTCCAGGAGCTGCTCGCAGGCCGCGAAGTCCCCCTTCTGCACCTGCACGGAGGAGAGCAGCACGCGTGAGACGGAGCCCCCCCCCCTTCCCTCGGGGGCGCGGCTCACCAGCAGCTGGTGCAGCCTGCTGAGCAGGGCGTCCTCCAGCTGCACCTTGGTCCGCTTCTGCAGGGACTCGAACGCCTCGCAGTAGTTGTGCTGCCGGAAGTGCTTCAGGCACAGCCGGATCGCCTCTTTCTCCCGGAACTGGCAGGGGGGCAGCAGCCACTCCTCAACGCCCGTCCCGGGCCCCCCCACGGGCCAGCGCACAAGCTTCGCCACCCTGCTCCCACCCAAGCAAGCAAGCGCAGGCGAGGAGGACACCACTCTTCCCCAAACGCCCCCATTCTTGCACGCACAGCCTCGACCAGTGTGAGCCTGCCCATGCCGCAAATAACCCCCCTCGTTCTGCTCGCCATGTGCACTACCATCGCACGCCTGACCACTGCCTCACCAGCGCGTGCCGTGCACCGCCGAGTGGGAGGAACAGGAGGCACGCGCTTTCCTCCTGGCACTGACCACCCTGCGCACAGGCAAGATACATGCAGCCGCACATAACGCAGCACGAAGCACCCACAGCTGTCACCTCTAAGGCCCCTCGCAGCAGAACCAGCAGCCAAAAAAAAAAAAACACATGCTTGATGAGCTTCTTCTGCCAGTTACGCTGACAAAACTGACCCCAGGCCCCCCAGTGCAGTCCTAAAGACTGGGGGGTTGCACATGCCGAAGCTGTGGGGGGCGGCCAATTAATTCTGACCCCCCGGGGAACTTGGTGGCCCGCAACCCACGGGCGTTTTCCCTTTTCACCCCACTTGCTGGGGGGGCTCAGCAGCAAAGATCCAGGGTGGCTTACCGTGCTGAACCAGCGCAGGGAGGAGAGCACCAGGTCCCGGTCCTCGTTGCCCTGAAGCTCCACGTGCCAGATGCTGAAGTTGAAACTGGGACCCCACGACTGGATGGGCACTGCAACAGCCACGAGAGCAGCAGCCGGCCACTGACAACACCGCTCCTCCCGGGCCAGCTGCCGAGTGCCACACTACGCTACGCACACTTGCGCTTCTCAACAATGCAGCCGTGCGGGCTACTGCAGTTTCTGTGGGAAATGCAAGGCATAAATATGGACTGCACTGAAGACGGACACTGCAGGGTTTTTATCAAAGCGACGGCACAACTCGCTTGCTCAGAAGTGTCGTTTGGCTCACTCCTTCTGCTGAGAGGAACTCTTTCAATTTTTCAAGCACAGCACGCATCTCCTCTGTTTGCAGACTTTCATCCCGTTTAGATTGCGCTCTATGTTTAGTTTGTGCTGCATGTTTTCCACGACAACTTCCATTGTTGAACTTACGAACTGGAGCTGAATTTGAGGATTTCATTTTAAACTGCAGAGGAGAAGAGAACATTACCTATTTTGATGTAACGCGAAGGAAACTGGTTGCCACTGATGGAGTGCTTGAGTGCGAATGTCTCCGTCAGGTGGTCATTCTTCAGGCCACTGTTCAAAAGGGGAAAATGTCACCCGAGCGAAGCAAGCACTGCACAAGGCCTCGTGACGGTTGGCCAGAAAAGGCTGCACACCTGTCCAGAATTTCCAGCATGTGTTCGTCCGTGAGCCCGCCATAAATCTTGAACTTCTTCATGTTGCACACATGCGTTTTCTCGTACTTGCCAAATGTTATTGTGTGAACTATTGCGGGCCGCTCCAACTTCAGGATCAAAAACTGCAACAAAAGACAAATTATGTTGGAGGATTTGCCAACGCTTTCACAGCTACAATGTGGCCAACACGGGTATTTTCGAGTTCTTTGCATCAACTGATACATATTCCGTGATCAATCCGTTACTCTTATGAGGGTCACATGTAAGAAATGAATGCTTTGAACGAGGAATGTACGATCTCCTTGCAAGGCACCCAACTGGAAGGGGACCATGAAGGCAAAACCACCTGGTTTAGCATGAAACAACTGGCCTCTGGTAGCTCACTCAGCCCCACTCGAGCCACGCTTTTAGCCATGCAGAGCAGCCCCACATTTTGCGCTACACGACGTAAGCAGTGACACAAAGGGGGAACAGTAAAAGCACAGTTATCAAAGTATTAAATGCACATTGGCAGTGAAGTGACACGACAGAATGGAACCAGAGGCACCACTATAATCCAAAAGTCATGTTTCTTTGCAATCGCTTTAGTTGGCAGCCGCCGATTGCACAAGCGAGATCGTAATGAAGTGGCAAGAAAGTTATGGGTTTATCTGTTTTCCTTAAGGTTATTTGTTAGAAGCTTTCTATAAAATTGGTTATCATTGTCACTGGGACAAAGCAATGCCTTCAATGAACCAAACTCACATTTTGTCTTCATGCCTCTTTTAAGGATACACTTGCATGCCAGAATAACAAGGTGCTGCAATTGGTTTTGACATTCACCTCTCAAACAGCCCCAGACACCCTTTCAAATGTGGCTGCATCTACGTTCTAACTTGCGACCGAATTTAACACTACAAAACTATTTCGTTTTTCGCCAGCACCTTCAACTTACTTCAGCGTTTTGAACAGCACCATGCCTCTAAGAGCTCGTATTCTTACGAGAAGGAGGGTTCGATAACCGCTTGTGATATAACCACGAATGGCACTACATGCCTGAAAAAAATCAAGGCTTCTCTTGAAGTAGCATCTTGAAGTGTTTTCTTATTTTACAACTGCCCCTTGAGTGCACTAAAAAGTAATCCTTAATTCGAGTATTCTTCACGCTCGACGTTGTTTCTAGCGTGTTACGAGACTGAAGCACTCAAGACAGCAAAATAATTTAGGAAGAAAAGCGCGCTTTTGTACGGTCCACGAGGACGTTTCAGAAAGTCCACGCAGAAATCGCAAAAAGTGTACTGACCTGAGGGGGGTAGTTGGAATCGGATGACCATCTTGAGTACTGATCTGCTGGCTTGTCCACGAGTATGTTTCTAAAGAAAAAACGAAAATGAAGTGAGCCACACGCGAGGCTGTTGAACCCGATACACAAATAGCTCGGACAACGCGACGGTTGCCACAATGACGCAGCATAGCAAGCACTATTATTGTCCAACAAAAACTGCACGTTATTTATGAAAAGAGGTCATAAATGGTGAAGGTGACTTCACTGCTTCTTGAAAACAGCTGCCGCGCTACAACGAGTAACCGACACTGAGCAACGTTGAGTAGATCACAATGCGACTGCCAACATTGCGAGGGAATCGTCAACCAATCGAAAAGAACGTTGGGGTCTCCTGAAACATATTTCCCCGGATACGTACTCTGGCAGGTAAGACCCCGTGTAACTTGAGCATTTATGGATGCTGTACTTCAACTTTTTGCATGCCGCGGACGCCATTTTTGGAGTTGACGGTAAACAATGACTAGACCGCACTCATATAACTAAAAACAATACTAAAACAAAATGCATAAATATGAAATATAAAAAATAAAAATTAAAAGGAAGAGTTTTATTATAATTGTTATAAGTGTTTAGTTTAGGTGAGATGGAATAAAATCACAGCCCGCATTACTCCGCGTTTAGCTGGCGCAGAATTTAAAACGGCCTCACGACCAAACGAGTACAGGCTGAATTTTTAAAAATGCGAAGTGGAACCATACGGCGTGCTGTAAGTTACAACAAAAGATGTGGGATTGGCGCGGTTGGAAGCAAACTGTGGCTCGCTATTTTGCACGCTACGACCCTCGGGCTTTTTATCTAAATTCGAGTGAATTGAACGCAGCGCCGTTCGCATTTGGCCTTTAGTACACGCTTCGCCAGCCATTACCACATTTTAACAGCCTTCACAGTGGTCAGGAACTATTTTTTTTTTCTAGACAAAATGCACCAAACCTATAAACCGATCATAGATTGACCAGTATCATTGTAACTTTGCAGAAATGAGATCGATGCCATCAGCTTCTGGGGGGGTAAAGTGATACTACGGTGGCTAGAGGGGGGAGGGGGCGACGGAGTGGCAGGACGTGTTCGTGTCGGCTGCCGCCTTTATGAGCAGTTTTGACCGGGTATTTTTCGCGTTGGTGCCTAATTTTGTGCCCAACGGATCCGGGAAGTTACCAGCTACACCGGGATAGCGGACATTTTTCCGTGAGTGAACTGTACGTGACTTTACGGCCTTTTTTGTCTCGACCACGCCGGCGGAGGTGTTAGCCCTGATCGCCGTGTTCGTGGGCCGCGCCGGCCTTCCGGCCGTCTGAGGCTATTGTCATGGTGGAATATGCTGTGGAGGGTGAAGGCATTGCTCCGGAAGAAGTTTCAGATGATGCTGGCTGGAAAATTCAGAGCGAGAGGAATTCTACGACCAAGGCAAGGCTACCATTTGGCGGCAACGCTGGTAGCCCTAACGTCGGGCTGGGACCCACGAACGGCCGAGTGAGCACAAACACGCCAGCTAGTGTGAAGAAGGGTATCATCCGGCGCGCGAAAATGCCTCCGCTGCCGAAAAATGATATTAAGATTATCGTCAGGATCAGGGGAGGTCTGAATATTGCCAAAATTGGTGTGGCCGTGGTGGCTGATGCAATCACGGCTGCTGCTTGCATAGACGATGTGAAGCGAGAAGCGGACACGATCTGCCCGAATTGTCAACAGAATATTGTGGTGGTTAGCACGCCGGAGGACGAAAATGCTACGAAGTACGTGAGGATCAAGGATCTGTGCATTGCTGGGCACATGCATGAAGCTGCGGCATATCGTGCGGCGCCACATGAAACGTGCAAGGGGATAATAAGAAACGTTCCTCTCAGCGAGAGCCCTGCATCGCTCCATCGCAAGATTGTTAACCCGCATAATCCCCTCGCCCTGGCTGCCAAGCGAATCAAGGAGTCGGGCACGGTCATCATCGCCTTCGACGGGTACAAGGTGCCCAATTATGTCCGGTATGGTAACGCACTGGTTAGGTGCACGCGCAAGCAGATAGATGTTTGTTATGCGTGTGCAAAGTTGGGACATCGCGTTGACGTCTGCCCCTCACCGGAAGAAGCGGTCTGCAGGGGCTGCGGATCACCCAATCCCGGGGAACCCCATGGATGTATGCCCAAGTGTGAACTGTGTGGAGGTGAGCACATCACGGCGGGCAAGGAGTGCAAGCAGCGGTTCCGTACCCCATATGTGGTCAGGCGCCGTCGTTTTGAGCGGGCTATGGCAGATACCAAGGTTGAGGAAGAAGAGAAGGGAGGCTTCAGGTACGACGAAAACCAGTTTCCGTCGCTGGGGAAGACACCGGGGGCTGGGCAAGAACAGGAGCGTGGGCGTCGACGTTCCAGATCAAGATCAAGGGGACCAGGAAGAGCATCTCGCAGCCGCTCCGGCGGCCGGGCTGGGAGCAGATCGGCGTCCATGGAGGTGCGCTTCGGACTGGACAGACAGTTGGGAACTGGGACTGTGCGTGGCCCCAAGGGGACTGAGGGGCTGGGTGTGCGCAAGAGTGGTGTGTTGCATGGTCTACAAGGCAAGGGCCACGGTGGAGTGGCCAGTGATACTGCCTGGGTGGAGCGGGCAAGTTCCCGAATGGAGATGCCTAGTGTGGTAAGGCCAGAGCATGGTAAGAATGAGGAGAGATTCAAGAGGTTAGAGCAAGAAAACGCAGAGTTGAGAGAAATGGTGAGGATGCTTAGGGCAGAAATATCGGCTCTTAAAGGAGCCATGAAGAGAAAATACAACTTCGTTTAATTTAAAAGAACTAGGATTCAGTATCTCACTCAGCTCCATTACAGCCACAAAAGATGTTTTTTAACGAAAAAAAAAGCAAGAAGTATTTAAAAACTTTCAAATTTTGCGCCACAGTGACGTGTTATGAGCGAGAATGACGTCAGATGGGCCAACAATAAAACATAATTTTCAGTGCGTTAACTGCACGTTAGCATTAAAATGATGCGGTCAAATGCAACTACAGGCCCCATTACAGACGTCCAGTCATGTGTCGTCGCGACACGCCAGTTAGGCGGCCGCCAATCGCACAAACAAGGTTTCGTGACGTCATAGAAAAGTTGCGGGAAATTGGCTAGGGGGTCGCGACTGCTCCACACGTTTTCTTTAATATCTCCGTTATTTGTTTGAAGATTGCGATAATATTGGTATCATTGTTATCGGGACTAAGCAGTCTTTCTAATAAACCCAACTTGTATTTTGTCTTCATGGCTCCTTTAAGGGTGCGGCAGTCCCTGCACCGGCCGATAGTGCAGTGCTTGAGCCTGTAGAGAGCATGGATGTTGCTGACGTAGGTGAGGCTGGTGGGTCGCGCCCCTCAAAAAGGAAGGCATTGACCCATGAAGCGGAGCCCGTGCCGAGGAAGTTGAGGTCTGAGGTTAAGGAGATGATGTCGGGTGTTATTGATAGTATTAAACAGGTCAACGATGGTCTGGCGCAGCTGAATAAGCGTCTCACGGAGTCGCTCGCCTCGATCGATGGAAGTTTCTCGGAGATGCGATGTAGAATCGAGGCGTTGGAGAACAGGTGCAATCTGAGTGCCTCTCACGCCCCGAGATCGAGATCTCAGTCTCCAGGTGCCCCGACAGGGAAGTCTGAGGCTCAGCAAGGTGGCTCGCAGCAACAACTTCAACATGGCGCGGCGAAATGAGACTTTTCGTGTATGGCAATGGAACTGTAGAGGGTATTGTCGGGCGCTTCGACGCGCGAACTGGCGCGGGCCCTGGGGCGAGCAGCGCGGAAATGGAAAGCACGTGTTGCGCGGCGCTTTCGAACGCCGCGAATTCCGACAGGGCCGCGCCTGCTCGCACCGGATGCCCTAACCGCCGCCACATGGGATGGCCACCGACGAAGATGACTAGCTTTTCCTTCTTTCCCGGCCCTCAGCGGCAGGAGTAAGGGAAGATGAGACGAGGAGACGCGGCCCGGGCGCAGGAGAGCTCGGCCCGTCGTCTGCGTGCTCCGCGCGAGTACTGTTTTTTAGTCGCCCGCCGGGCTGTAAATAAATCTACAGTTTGTATCGGAGGCTGAGTCTGTCGGTTGAGGATACCCGGGGTGAGATCCTCAGCGCTACTGCTGCTTGGAGGAGAAGCCCCGGGGAAAAGAACAACCACGAAGATAACTGGCGCAGTCGACAGGATCTTCAACAGCGACGACTCAGCTAGCCGGCGGGCGAGAAGGGCCCTCGACGGACGGAGCAGGCGGAGAAATCGCGGTCTGCTGAACGAGATCGGCAGGAGCAGCGAGCTCGCCACCCAGGTGGAGAAGCGGCTCGACCGGCGCTCTGCGAACTTCTCATCGGAGACCGAGGCAGTGTCTGCGGCCTGCTGAGCGGCGGAGAAGTAGCTTGACCAGCGCTCAGTGGAGGCATCAGCAGCCCACTGAACGAGGAGCGGCAGGAGCAGCGAGCTGTCGGCAGGCGAGAAGTCGGCGGGCCATTGTTTGGTGGACACCTCGGCTGAAGGAGCCGCGCCTAAATGGATACCCCATCTGCACCGATGCGGCATCTCTACAGGCACGGAGCCATGCAGGTCAGTGCCTCCCTTGATCCTGGGTGCGTGGCTCACCATGACATGTAGGGTGTGCTACATGAGCAGCCCTGAGATAATGGGGGGCGGTTAGATATGGTGCGATGGAGCTGTGTGTGAGGGCTGACGAGGCAGCAAGCGTCAGGATTAGGTCAGCCATGTCATTCGCTGAGCAGAAGGCGCTACTGCAGGCGAAATTGAAGATTGCTGAGGCGGAGTTAGCAGCGGAACGTCTAACGAGTGAGCGTTGGAGAAGAGCTAACAACGCCACCGCCTCACCGATCGGGCAGCGAGCGCAAGGGTGCAGCGAGATGGATGGGAGATTAGATTTCATGAGCATGCTGGGCGATTCCACGAGAGAACGAACATGCGTGTACACGACCATTTTTTGTTCATTCTGGTTTTTTTATTATATATGCGCGCAATATGGAAACCCCCGAAAATCAAGTTTGTTTTCTCCTGAGGCGCGTAGTTCGGGAGAAAAAAATGTTTGAATGTGCCCGGAGCGCAGCGGTGGTTTCGGCAACTGCAGATTTTTCCAAGTTTGCGTCTCTGTGTACGTCAAGGAGTACAAGGGGTGTGTATAAAATGTTTTGGGCCATAAACTGGACCAGAATGCTAATCCGTGTAACGCAAAATCAGCGTCCTGCAGCGAACAAAAAATTAAAAAAAAATCGTGAAATCGGCCCAGACGATAATTTGTTAGTGTTTTTGACGCCCCCTATCTACATTTCTTCTTTTCTGAAAAACTTGTAAGTCGGCCATTTTATTGGCCATACGTATCTGAACGCATAAACAAAAGATGGTGTTTGTAGAAAATTTAGAAGTACTAAAAAAAATTGAATAACTTCGGCTCTTTTTCAGAAATTGCGCAAATTCAAAACTCAATATAAAAAAAACCCCATATTTGATTTTCTTCAAAATTGCAGAAACAAGACTCCTTTACTTGCACAATAAAACTGCGGAAAAACATGTTGCATCATTTTGTTCAGAACAAAGTTATAAGGGGCCAAACTTGGGGCTCGCGCGACGCGTCTTGGCGCGCCGCGGTAAGTTCTGGCCGCTGTTGCCGGACGTTGCGCGGGTGTACACGGGCGGTAATTCATATTCCACTGCCACATGCCGGCACGGTCAATCTCTCTCCAGTATTCCCAAACGAAAAAAACTATTCTGGAGATTCTTCTGTTTTTTTGGTTTTTTTTTTCCGCCTGTTTCCCTAATGTGTTCTTTAACGAGCTAACTTTCTGGCCGATATCAGCTCGAAAGCGCTCCTTTGCGAACGCCACTCTTCTTATAGGGAAAGGAAAGAAGGATTCGAAACAACAGGAAAAGTTTTTCCGGTGGTTATATCGGGTAGAAGTGGTAGGAGTGGTCGAAATTTTCTATTATTATGGCGCTTCGGTCACAGCACGAGTAAATTACTGAAGGTGTTTCAGTTTTTTCTCAAGAATATTTATTCAAGCAAAAAGACACAAGTTTGGAAATTGTCTGTCAGACTATCGTGATTAATTATTTACAGTCAGGAACACAGCAAAAGGCATACGTGTGGGAATACAACTCAAGTAAAATATTTATAATATCTGCACCACAGCTTCCTCGGGCGCTCATACAGTCAAGCACAGCCACTTCGCAGACGTGTAGTTTGCTCTGGAACGTTCGTACAGCTGATATTTCTTCTTGAAATGGCTGGCTGCACCGTCACTAACGTAAACAACGTAGCTGTACACAGGGGCACTTTCTTCCAGGCATTCGTGCACCTTGTGGAGCGAGCGCATAGCATGCATGTGCGGTATCGTGTTGCATGTGATCGCTAACTACTGCGAAGCTCTGAACTGATTTTCTTGTAGTTACAACGCACGTAAACAGTGAAACCTGTGTTTTGTGCCAGTGGTACGACTGGATTTCATTTGGCAGAATAACTGTCCAATTTTCAGAGAAGTCGAAGTGCAGTACAATGCTTGATCGCCGTTCGCATCTTTTTGCTTCGTTTATGGCAATGGCCTGGGTCCGCCTAATAGAGTCATGGGAAATCCACTTGATGACCCATTTGCCTAGCTCCTTCACGAATGCAGCTGGCGGTAGACTCTTTTTTATCAGAGAACCAATTTCCCATACAGCGTATGTGACGTCTTCTTCGTCCGAAACGCCCAAAGCGGACATGGTAAGGTTGTCGGACATTGGGAATTGCCGGCACGCGCCCAAGAAACACTGCGTCGATGGTGAGGTGCAAAGACAAAGCTCCTTTAAGTTGCTCATTCTTCGGTCAACCCCTGTAACATTTTGCAGGGCCAAAGCAGACAGGTCGGCATTCGCACAATAAACGCAGACGCACACTTCATGCTGGGGTGAGTGCAAGACTTGGGCGGGAATGAACTGTGGGTGGGGGAACGGGTCACACTTTTTTTTTTCAGAACAACATCCGCTAGGCTTCCCCTGCCACATCTATCAGGATAAGAGTGTGCGGGTAGTCGAGCAAGCAAACACGCGCACAAATCCACGTGCAAACACTTAGGCACAAACGAAAGCATCCACCCATGAAAAAAAAAAAAAAAAAAAAAACTTTTAAGGGGAGGAGTCAAAAGCAAACAAAAATATGGCAAGAGTAAAGCAAAGGGAAGCATCCGTTGAGAGCCCATCAACCAGTGAGTTGAAGGACAGAAAAGGACGGGGCAGTAGCCTCCCCTTACTGCAATTTTCGTACGCAAGCGTATCAAAATCGCTAGTAATACTGTAATGTACGCTTCGCCTTTGTGATATGTGACTAAACAATAAATATACGGCAATAATATGACAACAGACCAGAATTTAATAATACGTCAAGAAGCCAGGTACCCGACCGCACCTGATTCTCATTCCAGTAAAATAGGTTCGCGTGCACGTGGCGTCTCCGAAAAGCCTCCTACGGCCTCGTAAGCCGTGGTGCAGGTGTTTGTTTCCTGGTTAGTTATTTTTAAGGTCGTTCTCTTATGTTTGCCTCAAAGAATGCGGTGGGATACCCTGTACTGACGCCAGCGCACCATGCACCACCAGCGGAAATGCGCCCGTCGTGGTGGGGAACTGATTAGGGTCTGAAGGTCAATCCATTCCCTCCCTTGTAACTGCCCGAGCGCCATCTGTTTCGGTTGCCTGCGCATCGGAGGAACCTTTGTTTTTTTTTTTTTTTTTTTTTTTTGCATCCCGCAAAATACTGGCGCCGCAAAGGAGCGCTTTCGAGCTGATATCGGCCAGAAAGTTAGCTCGTTAAAGAACACATTAGGGAAACAGGCGGAAAAAAAAAAACCAAAAAAACAGAAGAATCTCCAGAATAGTTTTTTTCGTTTGGGAATACTGGAGAGAGATTGACCGTGCCGGCATGTGGCAGTGGAATATGAATTACCGCCCGTGTACACCCGCGCAACGTCCGGCAACAGCGGCCAGAACTTACCGCGGCGCGCCAAGACGCGTCGCGCGAGCCCCAAGTTTGGCCCCTTATAACTTTGTTCTCAACAAAATGATGCAACATGTTTTTCCACAGTTTTGTTGTCCAAGTAAAGGAGTCTTATTTTCGCAATTTTGAAGAAAATCGAGTATGGGGTTTTTTTTTATATTGAGTTTTGAATTTGCGCAATTTCTGAAAAAGAGCCGAAGTTATTCAATTTTTTTAGTACTTCTAAATTTTCTACAAACACCATCTTTTGTTTATGCGTTCAGATACGTATGGCCAATAAAATGGCCGACTTACAAGTTTTTCAGAAAAGAAGAAATGTAGATAGGGGGCGTCAAAAACACTAACAAATTATCGTCTGGGTCGATTTCACGATTTTTTTTTTAATTTTTTGTTCGCTGCAGGACGCTGATTTTGCGTTACACGGATTAGCATTCTGGTCCAGTTTATGGCCCAAAACATTTTATACACACCCCTTGTACTCCTTGACGTAAACAGAGACGCAAACTTGGAAAAATCTGCAGTTGCCGAAACCACCGCTGCGCTCCGGGCACATTCAAACATTTTTTTCTCCCGAACTACGCACCTCAGGAGAAAACAAACTTGATTTTCGGGGGTTTCCATATTGCGCGAATATATAATAAAAAAACCAGAATGAACAAAAAATGGTCGTGTACACGCATGTTCGTTCCCTCGTGGAATCGCCCTGCTGCAAGGGGTGCTCGTAGATATGCCCTCCCAAGAAGCGCTTGTGCTTGATTGGTTCGCTGGTGCCGAGGCCAGGCTAGACTCCTACTGTGTCCCGCCAAAATGGCGAGCAGGGGTAATTCTTCCCTACTTGAGCGTGAGGGCTAGACGGTGCCTAGCTGGACTCTCAGGGGAGCAGCGGAAGAGCTACGCAGTTCTTAAAGCAGCAGTACTGAAGGGGCTGAGGCTGGCTTCAGTTGCGCGTGAGCCTGTCGTCGCATCGTGCGGAGGCGCAGAACATTCGGGGAGCATGGCCGAGCGGCCAAGAGCTTTGCAGGATGCAGCAGCCCGGGAATCACGGGAGGAATCGGATGCAGTTGATGTCGCGCACACTGCATCTTTTGTTTCTGGAGATCCCCAAATGTCATGTTGCGAAAATGTGATCCCCATGGGGAGCTCCTACGAATTGGAGGAGGAAAGTGTAACTCAGTGTACGGCTGCTTATGTAATGCAGCCCCTGGCAGTTACAGGTAGGACTGCAGGCGTAGCTGAACCGACAGTCAGTGTCAGGGGTAATGTGACCGCTAAGCTGCCTTCTCCTGATTACGCTGACCAGCAGTGCGTAGTGGAGCACGGCGCTCCGAGCGCAGGAGCGGCCGAACCAGAGGGTTCGCCTAGAAAGGGGAGGAAGCGTCAGCCAGCTTCACCGCAGTGCAGCGTGGCTGCAACGCATGCTGACGAGCCGGCAGTGGTCCCTTCTCGAGCGAGAAAGCGAGGAGTAGAGGGGTTCCCGATACTGTTGCGTCGGTCAGCTTCACCTGAGTGCAGCATGACTGCGGCGTATGCTGACGAGCCGGCAGTGGTCCCTTCCCGAGCGAGGAAGCGAGGAGGAGAGGGGCCCCTAATACTGTTGGGCGATGAGGTGCGCCGCATGGCAGGGGGGTTTTCGGACGACGACGGCCGGTGCGTACCACCTGCTAAAGGCCGCTCGCTCTGAATGAGCTAGATGAGGATTGTGGCTGTTTTGTCATGGTGACCTGTAGCCAGGGTCAAGAGGCACTGGCCGTGCTATTGATATGTCGTCAACTGAAGGAACGATGGCGCACGCGCCAAAAGTGTGTGTGGTGTGTGTTTCGTGTGTGAAACATTCCTGAAGTTATGTTTCACAGTGGTGGTGGAGGTGTCGGGCGCTTCGACGCGCGAACTGGCGCGGGCCCTGGGGCGAGCAGCGCGGAAATGGAAAGCACGTGTTGCGCGGCGCTTTCGAACGCCGCGAATTCCGACAGGGCCGCGCCTGCTCGCACCGGATGCCCTAACCGCCGCCACATGGGATGGCCACCGACGAAGATGACTAGCTTTTCCTTCTTTCCCGGCCCTCAGCGTCAGGAGTAAGGGAAGATGAGACGAGGAGACGCGGCCCGGGCGCAGGAGAGCTCGGCCCGTCGTCTGCGTGCTCCGCGCGAGTACTGTTTTTTAGTCGCCCGCCGGGCTGTAAATAAATCTACAGTTTGTATCGGAGGCTGAGTTTGTCGGTTGGAGATACCCGGGGTGAGATCCTCAGCGCTACTGCGGCTTGGAGGAGAAGCCCCGGGGAAAAGAACATCACGAAGATAACTGGTATGCTCGTAAAAGGGCGCCTCTACAGCAGTATATTCGCACGTGTGAGGGTAGGCCGCAGGCTATACTATTGCAGGAGACAATGACGGAAGAAGTTTCTCTGACGGGCTACCGAGCCGTCTTCGGCGGATGTAGAACTAAGGGAACTTGCATTATGGTGGATAACAAACTGACGCAGGTGGTGCATGACCTTAAGATACCGTTCAGTTCCCTGGAATATGTCATGATTGAGGTTATTCCGAACCGGGTGACCAAGGGAAGCGTGTTTATTCTGAACGTGTACAGTGCCCCGAGAGATAGGGCGCAGAGGTTCAAGCTCAGTGCTGCCACTCCTGCGCCAAATGAGGTATCCTGCGCCATCCTGATAAAAAACCACGATTTTGCAAGCAAGTGCGCCAAAATTTGTGTCGCGCCAATCGCGTGCAGCCTGTTACAAGCACTACTTCGCAGTGGTCTCTAGATATGTATAACTAAATCGGGTTGATAACTCCCTCGCACCCGCAATCGTGTTTTCCGCGGTGAGTTTGGTTGGCGCTGTCACTGTACCGCCGATCGTCTAGCAAGTCATTGCAGCGCTGGCGTACCGCGGGTAAAAACTTTCCTTCTTGTTGCAGTTTCCAATAATTCCTGCTATAAACAATAGGTAGTTTTAGGTGGCGTTTATTGCCGGTTCTCTCCGCTCCGAGAGCCAGCGGGAGCGCCGTTTCGCGGCATGCATGACGCGGTCGTCTGCAAGCTCTCGCTTCGCTTGTTGGGCTCGCGGAGGGGACCGCCGCAAGTGAAGCGGGCCGTGAAAAACAGCCCGTCTCTCTAAAGCACGAACCTCGTGGAGCGTTTTCTGCTTGTGAAAACGCGCCGCGTAAGCACCCGCAAGCTGCGCGTGGCGCGGCAACATGGCGGCGGCTTCGGCCGCGAAGTGGTGTGGGGAGCTCGAGCGACCACTTTTAAGCGCTCTCTAAAACACCGCTCAAGGCGCGCACGAAGTTGCTTGTGTGGTAAAGGAGCTTATAATGTGGGCGAAATCGGTACTATAAAACATCATCCGCGTCGCTAGTGAAAACGTTCATGCAATACCTGCCGGGGTGGTAAACCTAAAAACCGCCGACGGAGCTAGCCGGCCGTGACCGGGCTGTCTCGAGCGCTTCAAAACCGCCGCCATGAGGCACTCGCCTCCCCATTGGCGCAAGTCGCCAGGCTCCCACTGCCGCGCGCGACGCGCGTCATTTTCTGAGCGTGGTAGAAACTGCCGCGTGCGGTCGTGGAAAAATCGCACGCGCAACGCCGACGCGCACGAATCGCATGCAAAAGTGCTCCATGCGCATTTCACGTGCACATTTCCAGCTAGCTTGGAAATGCGCACGAGGACTGATAGCAAGCGCCTGCATCTAATAACATGAAAAAGTAAAACATGAGGGCTTGCCTCAACAATTAATAAACTAGAGAAGAGGCGCGAGAGGCGCGTTGTTTTTTTGCTAGGCAGGTTTGTCGAAGCCTTTCAATATTCATTATCGTGTTGTATGTTGTCTTTTATCCACACCAGAAATAAACTAAATACCTTGCAAATTATGTTTTGTTGCATTTTTGCTATTGCGTGGATACTTAGGGGATTTAATTGCATCAAACTTTTGGCGACTTCTAGCGACTGTTTCGAAATAAGTGGAAAAAAAATCCCATTGCCCCAGGAATGACAGGTTGGGCTATAAAGAGCCAAATATGGCTACTTTTTCTTGTGGTTGTAGAACTTTTCTTTATTGGCTATTTCTCTATTCTTGGGCTATTGGGAGAGCTGACTTGTGAAAGCCATTTTTAATGCATGTTCGAGCCTGCCAACTATGAAGCGTTTTCAGTGACTCCTTGAAAAAAGACTTCCCCTAGTAGGGACAAGAAGACCATTATTCTTGAGCTGTGCCATCCATTTGTGATCGCATGTGGGAAAAGCACCTTGAAGCGCATTCCATGACGACCTCCACATCAATTACTGGACGATACTGGTCAATTTTTAGTGTTGAGAGATGCTTTGGACACATCTAGCAGTTGATGTTTAGTTGCTCCAAGGTGCTCCAAAACTGGAATTTAGGTGCTCCAAATTGCTCCAAAATTAATAATTTGCTGATACAAAAATTGCTCCAAATCACCGTTCATCAGTGGCACCACTGCAAGCTGCTTCTTCAGAAGGCCTCTAAGCTTGCCGGGAACCACCCGCTGATCGTGGCGGGGGATTTTAATGCTCCGTATCACGTGTGGGGGTACAACCATGACACGGCCAAGGGCAGGGACCTCTGGCAGAACGCTGCAGAGTTCGACCTTACACTGGTCACTGACCCTGCCTTTCCGACGCGCATAGGGACGTCTTCGTGTAGGGACACCACCCCTGACCTCTGCTTTGTAAAGAACGCTACCAGGCCTAGTTGGTGCAATCTTGTCGAGGACCTCGGTAGTGATCATTACATTAACCAAGTCGCTTTTGAGGTTGAGGGTAGGCGCCCGAGGGAGTTGACCTTTATAGACTGGGATAAGTTTCGTGTGATCTGGGAGGAGAGAGGAGAAAGGGAGGAGAATATCGTAGGCCTGAACCGGCCGTCTCTGGAGGATTGGGTCGCCCAGGTGAAGGAGGATGTAAAGGAAGCTACGGATAGGATCACTATGGATCTGGAGGTGGACAGTGTTGATAGCAGGCTGGCCCACCTGATTGAAGCCAAGCAGTCTGTGCTGGCTAGATGGAAGGGGCAGCGGCTTAATCACAGGCTGCGTAAAAAGGTTTCAGAGCTGAATAAGCTGATTGAGGAGCACTGCCAGCTTTTGTCTAGGCAACAGTAGGATGAGATATGTAACTCGGTGGATGTGCAGGTGCGCAACGGGAAGTCGTGGGGCTTGCTTAAGCATTTGCTCAACGATTCCAATACGAGAGCTAGTCAGGGGCACGTCCTTGCTAGAGCTACACACGATGCAGTGAAGTCTGCCTCGAAGGAAGAGCTGGTCGAGCAGCTGGCCAACAAATACCTCCCTGTTGCAGCCCCGGATGATCTTCTGGCGGAGCAGACGTACACGGGGGACGACAACTTTTCCTTAGATGAAGACTTTTCTGTGGAAGAGATACGTACGGTTTTGCATAACCTTAACAGCAACTCCGCTCCCGGGCCGGACCGGATTTCGAACAAGCTTTTGAAGAACCTGGACAATAGATCGATCGAGTACCTTACCGGGGAGGTTAACGCTATGTGGAGAGATGGGGAGGTTCCGCAGCAGTGGAAGACAGCGCTCACGGTGCTGATTCCTAAGCCTGGCAAAGCCCCGAGCATTGATAACTTAAGGCCCATTTCGCTCACTTCATGTGTGGGCAAGGTGGCGGAACATGCGGTGCTCAATCGGCTTACGAGGTACCTTGAGGAGAACGAATTGTACCCCCACACCATGATTGGTTTTCGGGCCGGGCTGTCGACTCCAGACGCAATGAAGCTTATTAAACATCAGATCATTGACGGGGGTAGTGGGGGCGTTAAGGCCATCCTAGGGCTGGATCTAGAGAAGGCTTTTGACAACGTTCGACACTCATATATTCTGAAGTCTATTTCGGATCTAGGCTTGGGGGTGCGATTTCACGACTATGTGAGGTCCTTCCTGTCAGGTAGGAAGGCTACCCTGAGGGTTGCGGAGATGGAGTCTCGGACACTGGATCTTGGGGACAGGGGCACTCCTCAGGGGGCCGTCATCTCGCCCACATTGTTCAATCTGGCCATGGTCGGATTGGCCAGGAAGCTCTTGGAAATTGATGGTATTAAACATACCATGTATGCTGATGATATAACCATGTGGTGTCCTGGGGGTAGTGAGGGATATATCGAGAGTGTTCTGCAGGAGGCAGTAGATGCAATTGAGACTTATTTGGTCCCAACGGGGTTAAGGTGCTCTCCCGCCAAGTCGGCGCTGTTGGTTTACAGTCCCACTAGAAGGGGACCCAAGCCCAGGGGCTGGGTTCCCGTGGACAAGATTAGCATTCAACTTCGAACGAGGAATGGGGATATGATACCTAGGGTAGATAACATCAGGGTTTGGGGAATGCTGATTGAGTCTAATGGCGCCAACCCGCTGACGATCGCGAAACTTATTGCCAAGACAGAGAATGCGGTTCGCTTAGTGAAGAGGGTGGCCAACAAGCAGAATGGGTTGAAGGAGGACAGTCTAATCCGGCTTATGCACGCCTTTGCGTTGTGTCACTTTACCTATGTGGCGGCTATGCACAAGTGGAAGCCTTCAGAGAAAGAGAAGCTTGACACGCAGATAAGGAAGATCACCAAGAAGGGGTTGGGAGTGCCGATGTGCACCAGCAACGAGCGGCTTCTCTAGCTGGGTATACATAATACCTTGGATGAGATAGCTGAGGCTCAGGAGAGGGCGCAGATGGTGCGTCTCTCTACGACTAGCGCGGGTCGGCAGATTCTGAGAGAGTTAGGTGTTCCTCAGGAGAGGATTTCGCTGCTTCACGTCGGTATACCCTTGAAGGCCCGTCAACGGTATCAAGTGATGCCTATTCCTAGGAACATGCATCCGGAGCGAAATGTCGCTAGAAGAAAGGCCAGGGGGGCTTGCCTGCTGAGACTCATTCGCAATAAGAATCAGAGGGTTAGCTTCGTCGACGCTTCTTTTAACGAAGAGAGGAAGGCGTTTACCGTAGTTGTCGTGGATAATGAGGGCGCGGTCGTCAACGCTGCTTCTGTTCGGACTGATAGACCGGAGGACGCCGAGCAGGCGGCTATTGCGCTCGCCCTGGTTGACAGGAGCAGGCCTTTTATGTATAGTGACTCAAAGTCAGCCGTTAGGGCTTTCGAGAAGGGCTCGGTGGCTAAGGTTGCTTTCAGAATTATGAAGACCTGTGAGATCTCTCAGCACTACTTATGTTGGTTTCCTGCTCACCTTGGGGTGATTGAAGGAGCCCCTCTGAATCTCAACGAGTCATGCGGCAGCGCGAGACCTTACCCTCCGCTCTGCCCCGCGCCACGGCGTGACAGCACTCCCTGAGAACAGAGACCCCCCTTCCACATACAATGAGGTAACTAAGTACTATCTTCTTAACCGCAGGATTTACGGTTTGCCGCATCCTAAACTAAACCGGGCTCAGGCACTTACATTACGCTTGCTGCAGACTGGCACTTATCCTTGCCCGCGGAGGCTCCACATGTTTTATCCTGAGACGTATACGGAGCCTTATTGCATGGACTGTGGTGATTTAGCCACACTGGAACACATGCTCTGGTCTTGCGAGCGAATTGAAGATCCGGCTATCAAGGACGCGTCCAGGTGGGAGGCTGCACTTCGCAGTCCGAACCTGGACGATCAATTCTGGGCTGTGCAGCAAGCTCACGACGTGGCTGTGAGGCTTGCGTTGAAACGGAGGAAAACGTTTGAGCGATAAAAAGACAGTGGTTGAGAGTCAATTTTTTTTTTATTTGTGCTGAAGGACATTTGATGCGCGGTGCAAACATCACGAGCTGTTTGCAGCTCAGAGCTGCATAAATACGATTAACTAAACTTATTTTAGTGAGGAGAGAAAAAAAACCTATGCGTGATTCGCTAGCTAGCGAACGGCAAGAGAAGCTTAATGTGACAATCTAAAAAAAAAGGAGAAAGAGTCTCAATGCGGGCTTGTTGGTGCATACTTAAATATCGAAAACAGCGTCTGGTCTCGTCTCGCCTTTCTTGTTCTTTGTAGCGCTGTTTTCGATATTTGATGAAGAGTGCATTTTACACCCGGACGTGTAGCGGAATTTTCAGACGCTGCAGGGTGCGTTGGCATTCACGAAAAGGCGTGATGCTAAGTTAACGCAAGCAAATTGGGGAAGAGAACACGAACGACTCGCAACGCGGATTTTCAACTTAGTCCTTCACCCGTCCGACGTATGGTCGGTGGCCACACACATAAACAATTAAAAACATGCGAACAAGCAAAAAACTACGTTGGGGACACACGCAATAAATCGCGGCAACTCTTTGTCGTTCTGTTCGCTTCAGCGTTGGCCAGCACGGTATACCTTTAACAGAAGCTTTAGTATTGTAAAAGAATGTGTTCATGTTAGTGCTTTGGCGAACCTAACATGCAGCAAATATTTTCCAATGCAGTAGCTTTTACAGCGCGGAATCACAAGGTCAGAGGAAATACATATAGCACAGCAATCCACATACTCAAAATGTTCACTGGAGCGCACATGAGCTTTTTATTTCATAGAACACCTATCATATTTACATATCAGACAAGGAGAAGCAGCGGTATAGCAGCGGACTCTACTTGACCCTCAACTTTAAATGCTTCTGGCGCTCCCTTTGAAGAGCCTTGTTCTTGTTCAAAGACTTTGTATACATGCAGCCTACCACAATTTTCGCAGTAAGTTCTTTGCGATGATGCTCGCCCCCTGCTCAAAAACTGCACAAAGTCGTGCACACTGAATGCGTGAAGTTTCTCTGTAGAGAAGAACAACGTAAATACATCCTCTAACACCATTACAATTGTGGCCAACGCATCGCCAGGCTACAAAAGGCCTCCCTCTCAAACTGTAGCGTCCACACTATATCCGCAAGGCATTCAGTTGCTGCTCTGATGACTGTCAGGCCAGAAGCACACTACTGGCAAGAAATTTTATCACATAACTTTCTCGTTACATATCCTGCACGTTCGGTAACCGCTTCATTCAGGCAAAAAAACATAATTCGCGCTTTCGACGCCATCAGTGCACGCAACGTTACCTATTACAGCGCACATTAATTGCACAATATCACGCACTGCACACCTCTGGCACAGTGGCACATGAGCTACTCTTCCGAGCTTTGACGTGACGGCGATTGACGTACACAGCGGGCGGGTGGGCGGGCGGGCTCGCCGGCGAGCACACCAGCGTTTTCTTCCTCCATGCCAGCGGTGGTTTCAGCGCCCCTAGCGACGCCGGAAAATTTCATCGCACATCGCGCCTCTCCTTTCCACGGCGCGGATACGTCGCCCGTCACACTTCCCACCATAGTGATACTGGGTCGGGTCATTTGTTCCCATCCGCCGAAAACGTGAAAACCCTGAAAAAAAAATCATCAGAGTGGTTCAGCATAGCTCCGAGACTAGTGATTGTTTTACCGTATTTTTGCGTGTTTTTATACTGTGGTTTTATACTGTCTAATGAAAGGCAAAATTTTTGTGGACCATTTTTTATTAATTTCGGCCAACTTGGTTTTGAACTAGAATTCTCCGGCTCACCTGGGTGCATTAGGAATAATGTTACGAACTTCAACAAGATGATAAGAAGCCGAACATTTTTGCCGCAAGCCCTTGAATTTTGTTTCAGACGTGAGTTTAATCTATACATTCATAATTCTACTTTTTCTGTCCTCTTAGCTTTGGCAGCAAAATAAACATACATATTGAGTTTATCCCAAACAAGTGCAAAGCCATCATTGCACCATCTCCCTCATCGAAGTTCAGCAAATGTGATCGAGCACGGCTGAATCATCACTTCTCGAGTTTTTTTGTTGTTTTTTGTATGGGGGTGGGGGTTTAAACAGTCAGGCCCCGAAGCAAGCTAAGACAAACAGGAGAAATTTTATTGTCCGATTAGATTGGTATAATATAAATATCCTACTGATTAAACGATCGATGGAGAAACGTAGGGTGAGCTAAAAAAAAAAGAGTAATTGGAAATGCAGTGATTGTTGTCAGAAAGCTTGCGTGATGTCAAATGTGTCATTAGAAAAGCGGCAATCTGATTTTGCGGGCAAGCGATCTAAGTTGATAGTTAATAAATTCAAATCGCCAAGACGTAATACCTCGTATAAAGAGGCTAAATTGATCGATTGATTGGCTGTTTATTGAAGGAGGTCGTAAGACCCTGAAGGAGACGGGGATTTAGCCTCTGTTAAAAAACAGAGGGTAAATAAAGTGTCACTTTATTATTTTGTGTGGAAGCCTGCCTGTCAGAAAGTCGGGCCGGGAAGCGGGCAGTTTTGGGCACCTAAAGAGAACCGGCCACCGGAAGAAACCCTCAGGCCCACGCTTCAAGTACTGTCAGCCCATTGCGTGGTTCTGACTGGGTGGAAACTGAGCTCGGTCTTATTCAACCTGGTTATGAAGGGACGAGCGATCGTGTGTTCCGCTATTCACAATAGCGGCGGCGGCGTGCGGGCTGACAGGTAATAGCAGCACCTCAAGCTCGTTTACTAAACTGCGACTCCGGGTTGCGTCTCTGGAAAGAACATGGTCGTCATGATTCAAAGTTTCCTGCCCCGGACGATGTGCGCGAATAAAACGTGGCTTCGTCTCAGTGAAATCAGAAATAAGACGCCGGAATATTGTTTTCAAATCAAGCGTGGCGGGCGAGCCATTTTCTTCGGGAGAGAGTTAAAAAATGCCACTTAATTTCCCCGAGCCGGCTCTTTGCAGCTGTCGAAACAAACTGTGGGGTAAAAGCGTGCCTCGCCCTGGCACGAGGACATTCCTCTCTCTCTCTTGGCTGTGCACCACACGCGGCGGTCCGCTTTCTTTGGCCCCTTTGCGTGCGGGGAAGTCGGGAGTGCTCGGCTCTCTTCTGCCCTCGAAGCATACGCGGGCTCGTATGAGCGCAGCGCTCTGCTGCAGGGGTCGCCGCCCAAATACATGCGACATGAAGGGCGAAAATAAACGCGCCAGCATAAAACTGGCGCTCCTCGAGGCGTGTCCCCCGTGAGTTTTTTTTTTTATGGGTTTCTGGGGCACGGTCTGCGCCTGGTAACGTCACTGCATACACTGGCATGCCATACCAGGCGCACGGGAAGGCGGGTATGCGCGTGGTTATAGGCTATAGCTGACAACAGCTGCGTAGTATAACGCAATGTCACCAAGCCTGCTTGGTGTCGCCTCTGCTGTAGGTCAAATTGGCCAGAGAGGCAGCCCCAAATGTGGCCATCACAGGTTTCCCACTATCAGCGGCGCACCGAGTTCCCCCGGCATCCCGAAGAGGCTGCTCAACAAGTTTACCCGGGGAGATAAATGTCATGCGTGCGAAATCCGTGGACAGCCCCTTTGGTGCACGAAAGGCACTCACCGGGACGAAGGACGAGCACTGCAAAGAGAGCGACCAAGCAGGCTTTATCGCAAAAGATTCCACACTTCATCTCACCTTCTCAACGCTCTTGAAAAAGCTCGCAATTGCTGCGGGTTGCAGATCACTTTGAGTGGTGCTGAAACCGTTCAGCCTCGTTGCTCGGGACCAGAAGAGCCGCCAAGACAAGACACCGGGCTTGCACTGACGACGCCACTGTAGCTGCCACGAGGAGGAAGAAAAAAGAAACTTTGTTAAAACGCGTTGAAAATGTCCCGGGCGCGTATTTCCAAACGCTTCGCTGCACAGCACACCCACGTGACATGTCCGCTCGCGTGATGCAGAATGGTAATTAAATGTCATTGGCTGCGCCCCAAACCTGAAGCGACCTAAAACATAACAAAGCACTATTATTGACAAGACAACACGTAGATTCATGAATAAACACAAAAACTAAATTTAGAAAAAAAGGGTAACGAATTAAAAAATTCACAGCATATCCACGGGGTGAATGATGATGAGTGGGCGAAGCTCCTGAGGGGAAATCATCGGTAAAACCGTGACTCTTCAGTGAAAGTTCGCCCACTACATCTGTGCCCGAACGTAACGTCTAGAAAGTCTCGCTTAAACCGCGCGTCGGCACCTTGGGGCTGAGCTCGCCTGATGCGTTTTGCAGACGCCTCACGAGCTCTCACTGCATCGGGGTCTGCCTGCCGATACGCGCGCTTTCTCGCCGCTTCCCGTTCTCTGACGTTTTGGAGATCCTCTTCGCGCCGCAGCCGTGCCGCTTCGCGTACGGCAGGGTCCTCGCGCCGTTGTCGTGACGCTTGGGCCTCTCGTTCTCGAACGCTGGGATCTTGGCGGCGTCGTCGCGCAGCCAGACGACACGCTCCGGCCTCCCGCCCTCGTACGGCAGGATCTTGGCGGCGGCGTCGCGCAGCTTCACGGAGCGCTTCTGCCTCGCGGGCTCGCACATCTGCAGCCTTATCCATCGGGCGACTCCGAGCGCGCGCCAACAGCGAACGGATTTTATTACAACGCTCCCCGCCATCTATAGTTCATCTCACAAGCCAGCTGCAGCACTGTGGAGGCTACATTGTTATCAATAGTGCGCCCACTGAGGGCGCCTAATCCGCCGTGAAGGGGGTCCTGAAAGGACACTCCCTTCTCCCCTCTCGGCAAGTGGCACCGCACGGCCCCGGCGCCTTTTGTCGCTTCCTTCGCGGTGAGTTAGGCGCCCTGAGGGGGACAACAATGTAGCCTCCACAGTGGTGCAGCTAGCTTGTGAGATGAACTATAGTAAACAATCCAAGAACTAAACTAGAGGTAGCCACGCCATCTAGTAAACAATCCAAGCGCATCTTTTCATCATATACAAGTACCGCCATCTAGTAAACAATCCAAGAACTAAACTAGAGGTAACCACGCCATCTAGTAAACAATCCAAGAACTAAACTAGAGGTGGCTACATACATACGTCGAGAATGGACAGACCCACGCCCTAAGGAGCTTCGCCCCTAAAAAACAACTAATAAATAGACGTGCTAGGGCTCGAACCAAAGCGGTCAGCGCCAGTGCTCAGTACTCTACATCGAGGCCACAGAGCCGGAACCGTCGGCTCCTTTCAGCACGCGCTCAAAAGAACAGCGCTCGCCGTGGCATCGCACATGTCACGTGGATGCTCTGTGCAGCGAAGTGTTTGGAAACAAGCGTCCCCGGGCTATAGGTTCACCAAAGACGGTCCACGCTGTGGAAGGCTGTGAACTTGTCTCTTACCGCGAACAGCCCCGAGAAAGCTGAGAGCTGTGCAGCAGGTGACGTCGTGTGCAATCCATGTGAACACGGATATAGAACAAAAAACAGATACTAATCAAGTAGACACCCTTTGTTTGGCCAAACCCAACGCGCGTCGGAACACCGCGAGCAGCCGACGTGTCCCTTGGAAATCTGCAGGATTGCTTGTTGTTGTTGTTGTACCCACGCTGCTGATTGGAAGAAACGGGGTGGCCTTTTAGGGCTATGACACTTGAAAATGACTGTGGAAATTGAGCTTGTCACTGCTCAGAGGGCGCGACGAATAAAGTACACCCAGCGCCGCCCCGCGGAAGCTTGAGCTAACTTTGGGTCGGTGAGAGCCAGACGGCGGGCGTGCGTTCATATTGTCACGGGACGTGGCGGACAATCCCCGTGGCGCCATGGCCCACCATCAAGGATGGTGACGATGAAGAAGAGCTGTGTGCGCCGCGCTGCCAGGCCCTTCGTTCATGCTCAGACTATATTCACCTCTCTCACTTATGGAAGCCTAAATTCTGCGAATCTCGTAAATGTGAGGTCGCAATCACAAAATTTCGTTGCAGAATCCCCCCTTTAAATTTTTATCTATACAAAGCTGGTCAGGCGTTATCTCCTCAATGCCCTTTCTGCAATGCCCCTGAAACAATAGAACACTTTCTTTTAAATTGCCGCAGCTTTTCCTCGATGCGACGCACGCACCTTGAATACACGTTTAATCGGCTGAATCTCCCTTTATCTTTAACCGTTATTCTTTCCCTGGGTGCTTCCGTCGTAGGATATTGCCACAGAGATGTCGTGATCGCCTTTCATTCCTTTGTTGCGGCGACAGGCCGGATGCCCTGCTAGATAGCTATGCCTTCATTCGCAAGATTTTTTTTTTCCTGACAATCCTGTTCAATCCAAAGATTTTTTTTTCTACTCTCAATGTTTTTTCTCGTACTCCTTTTTTTTTTCTCTAAAATAAACCGGGTCACAGCCTAATTATTACTGGCAGCTTCTTGGCCAATCCCCCGCGTGGGTACGCGCCATATCATAAGGAACCAACCAGCCAGGCCGGGCTCCATTTTGGCAATGATGTAAATAGTTGTTTAACCATTATGTAAATACATCGCTACGTGGTCCGTGTCATCTGCCGCCACGTAACATTTGGTGGAGCGTGCGGGTTCGTCATCCCCATCCTAGTCCCAGCATCGCATCGCATCGGTATGGACGTTGCCGCCAGGGATATCGAAGCCGCGCCGGGCAGCCCCAGCCCAGCAGAGACCACCGCACGACGATGTCCCCCGCCTCGTGTCCCCAGCCCGAAAGACCCAAGTGACGACAAGCCGAGATGAGCCGTGCCCATACAAGCCGAAGATGGATTCCCCCGCCCTTCCGTCCGACGTAGCCTTAGGACCTTTGGCGTTTCGTCGCGGCTGAAGCCATTGCTGTTGCTGGGCCAGGCATCAATCAACACCATCATCGTCATTCGTGGCGGCAAGCGATTCGTCTGCATTTCTCATCGCACACTCATCCGCATTGATTCGCCAAGTGGCGTCGGCGTCGACCGGCGGGGTGATGTCACGGGACGTGGCGGACAATCCCCGTGGCGCCATGGCCCACCATCAAGGATGGTGACGACGACGAAGAGCTGTGTGCGCCGCGCTGCCAGTCCGGGCTCCGTTTTGGCATTATGTAAATAGTTCTTTAACCATCATGTAAATACATCGCTTCATCGCTACATGGTCCGTGTCATCTGCCGCCACGTAACAATATATACGGCACCTCTCAATTGTTTGTTTTTGCGATTCTGCAATTGTTTTTGAAAGGTGTCTCGTGCTTGAAAACTGTTCTGGCAAATAGTTTCCCCATGTCTCAAGTGCTTCGGTGCGATTTCCGGACAATTACGGGGCTGATCGAACTACTACTGTCGGCCTCGCGTGCGCGAGGAGTTGATATTCTACGTTCCCGCGCGCGTGTGCGCCGTGAAAGAAATTGATGGGGCTGACTGTAGTATCCGGAGTTTTCGCATCTCGGTTGACTGGTAGTTCTACCACCAGGGGGATAACCCCAGGCTATATATATGACGTCACTGAATAAATTATTCTCTTTTTGGCTTGACTCTTTCAACGGGCGTTTGTCTCCTGCTTCGCCCTTCGGGGCCGTCGCCGACGCGACACTACACTGACATCGTTGCCAAGTCCCATTCTCATCAAGGGAAGCTTATTTACAGCGCCAATTCAGGTAAGTATTAATTTTTTTTTTGTGTCACAGCCTAATAAAGTGACCCCAGTTATATACAACGCCGCTTCACGACAGAAGCGCGTTTGTGTTGTTTCCCCTGTTCGCGAAAACACACAGTTACTTTTTCGGTTGCCCTTCTTCGACTCGGTTGGTGTTGTCACTTATTGACAACGGATTCCAAACGTTATTAGCTGATGGCAAAGTAAACGCAGTTCCACACAGTTGGAAATCTGCTGCGGAGCTGCGGTTGTCTTTACGAAGATTCCGTTAGTTTCGGCTTCTATCTTGTGAGTAACGTTAGAGCCGTCTTAGCGGCTAATTGTGATACAGTTTGTTCAGGCCGTTCAGAATTCTCCAAAAAAGTATTTGCTCCTCCTCCTCATCCTCTGCTTAAACAATACTAACCTCAACTTTCAGAGTACGCAAAACGCATTAAAGAAGTCAGCGCGAGTGAATGCAACCTTGCCTTTGATAGCTTGCGACGCTCTCGCTTGGAATGCGTGGCCGAACTCTGTACACTTCAGGGAACAAAGTAGGGCAGTGAGCGGGATGCCGCCTTGACATTGCTTTTGGCATCACTCGCGAAGTGCTGTAAACATATATTCTTGTGCCGCCTTTTGGCATCCATTCGGTGCCGTGAATGTCACTAAAAAAAGGTTACTGCTGATAAAACAATAGTGGTGGAAGCCCTAACACCTTGTGTTATGCAAATACTATAGTATTTGCATAATGCCGTCGTATACGACGGCATTCGATTCATCGCAGCGCGCGATGTATGGAACACTGAATGCAAACGTTTTAGTTTTACGGCCCTCCGTGTCTGCGCTGCGCATTAAAAGTCATCGTACTCATAATTTTACTCCTTCCACTCACAAAAAATGTCATGGCTTTCTTACTGCTGAAATGCATTTCTTGCGGCGCTTATTCTCCAGGGCTGCCCGAGTGTACAGAACGATGGCAGTCTGCCTTTCGCAATTGTGGCAGTTCTTCACGCATTAGACTAATTGTTTTCTGCGGCATTTTATCTTCAGACCCTGCAACTTGCAATTATAACAATGTTTATAAAAAAAAATTCCCCCGCATTTCCCCGCGGGGGAGAATGTGAAAGTGCGAATGCACGGTTGTCGGCCCGCTTGCGGCGCTTGCGCTCGGCCCCCGCAGCCCACCGCCTCGCCGCCTTCTCTTCCATCTCTTCCATCGGGTTTGTAGTATCACGTGTACACCACGCAGTTATCAAGCCGCTATAACGCCGCTGAGTCGCCAACGCACGCCGCTGACGACGTAGTTTGAATGCGTTAAAGATATAAGGCGCGTCACTAACACTGATATCAGCGTCGCGTCCGTGGCTTGGTCGGTAGAGCGTCGCGCTGCGGCCGCAAAGTCCTCGGATCGAAACCTGGCGCCGGATGCTGTTTCTTTTTTAAATATAGAGGAGCACTGCGGACGCCGCCGCCGCCGCCGCCGGCGGTGGATGGTTTGGGGTCGCTTATAAAGTGCATTCGCACTTAAAACTTCCGCCACACAACGTCGAACCGCACGCAGCGCGCCTGTTTTTACGTGCGCTGAATGGCCGGTTGCGACATCCACCGACCCAGAGTTGCAAAGCGGCGGAGATAGATGGCGCTGCAGTCGCGCGCTGCGCTAGGCAGGGGGCGCTGCTAACGGCTTCCGGGCAGTACTTTCGGTTTGGTGGCTACTTCCGGGTAGTACAAAGCTGCGCGGGACCCATAGCCACCATAGGGACCGGGTGGCCGTTGTATGGCACCACCGTCGCTTCAGCGAACAGCGCTGCCCGTGGCGAACCGCTCGTCAGTGGAATGCCGGTGGCGGTCAGCGCAGCGTAACTGTGCATGGCTTTCTGTCGTTTTTCTGCGGTGCGGCTTGCAAAGCGTACGTAACCCCACGTGCATTTTTCAGATCGGTAAATCTTGAGCGTGGATGTGACGTTTACGAGGCATGCCATGTGTGTGATTTACGCCCATACTCAGTATTTACAAATAGCAAACGACGCTCAATGCGCCAAGCTGGAAGTCAAGCTGGAAGTGAAAGTTCGTTGCTTCATGCAATTTTTTGATGCCTGCATGCAGTTTCGCGTATCGAGGAGTATACTGCAGCTAAATGTTCCCACAAAGCCGGTGTGTGCAACCGATCTATGAATGCTGCGGCGCTGGCCTTGGGCAGTTGATGGCGAAACGGCGTCGACGTCGTGCACAAGCGAAAGACAAAGTTGGGGGGTGTCTTCTAAGATTTACCTCAAAACAGAAATTGTGATGGACGACGCTTCCGTAACTTCATTACCTACGGCTGAAACGTGTTTAATTTCACAGAAATGATCTTACTACAGTCATCGGGAATCGTTGATAGAATAAATACCGCATGATAGAGAACGTTATTGCTTGTCGTGGAGAAGCATTGCTTTACAAGAATTGCAATGGTTGCTGGCTAGTTGGTAAATGGTTTTTCAAAAACCGATTCCTGCATGGCTGAAGGACGCAAGACAGGAGGACGTGCCCGAAACCTGTACTCAGCTTCACAACTGAATGCCGCAGTCGGTTTACAAGCTGCCACCTACGCTTGAAGAATCATGCACACCTTCGTCTAACGACGATGAGGGTTTATCGCAAAGCTCTATCGTGTGGGTTTTCTTGGTTGCCTTCTGGATTTAAACTTTGACTAGTTAGCGCCGAATTTGACCAGCACGCAGTTTGGTCTTTTGATCGCAGCGTCTTTGACTTTGACCATTTCCCATTCGATTTCGCAGGAAGAAAGCTTTGCGTTCAACCATCATAATCATTAGACGGAGGGCTAGATGACTTTGCTATTTAATTTTGAACTTCCATGCCCCCCTCTCCAAATCATAACTTTGTCCAGCGTGTCGGAAATGTGTCTGTGCTGGAGGACTCGGGCTGATGCACCCATATTTGAGGCAACTAATAGCGCGTTTTTGGTGTCTTCACCAGGCATTACACAATTTTTTAGGTACTCTGTAAAGAATACTGAAGCATTAAAAAACACCGGCTGACGTTAACACTGTTACATTTTTAACGATCGGTGCCAGCATTTATTTCACGCAGGTGGTAAAACGGGAAGGGGAGGAGGGATGGTGGATGGTTTGTAGCTTGGGCTGTTGAGTTGGTGAATAACCTTGGATCTTGATAAAATGACCACCACAAATGTGGGATTTCCACTTCGGCTTTCAGGCTCCCATGCTGTCACAGTGTCGCTCACCAAAACCGAAGGCACAAAGCTCACGGTTACAGAAAGTGTAAACTACCGCAACATTTCTACGGCTACACGGTAATCCATCTCGTATGCAGGTGCCTTTCTATTTAAAGCAAACATATCGAGGTATCCCAGCGCTGCGTAGTCATTTAAACCAGTGAAGATAATTTAAAGTGGTATAAATGAATTATAATATTGCTAATTGTTTTATTCCTACTCAGATCGCGCGGATCCAGGCGCAGAGCGCTGCAAAAAGCGCTCGTGTCAATGTAGCCCATTCCCGACCTTACAAGCATCCAATAAGTTTGCGTAGCCGTTAGTGCATTTAAGAAGAAAAGAATATTACTAATAGTAGTTTTATTCGTACTCAGAACGGGTGTAGCCAAGCGCAGATCGCTGCAAAAAGCGCTCATGCCATTGCAGCCGATACCCAACTTTAGAAGCGTCCGACAAGTTTACGTAGTCATTACTGAATCTAAGAACCCAACACATCTGTCTAGACTTTGTTTCACCGCACATATACGCTCACAAAACCACCAAAACATTCAAAGCACCGAAGCAAACACGACAAAAACAACGGGAGGCTGTGTAGTCCAATGCACCGGCTCATTCCACTGACGAGGGGAGCGCCGAGTGGTGGCGCCACCCGTCCAGCTGCCCGGTCCCTATAGCATCCCGCGTTGACAGAAGCAAAATGAGCTCGATGCTCCCGATTGTTTCGCGACATGGTCAGCAGCCCATCCTCGACGCGTCCGATCTCTTACGGCGATCAACTTGGAATTAGGGAAAAAAGCTTTGCAGTGCTAAATACGTTTACAGCGCCGACGAAAGTGCCGGGACGGTGACGGAGCTCTGCCACTCGCAGGTTCACCGATCGATGGTCGTATGAAGTGAAATTTGAAGTGAAACTTCTTGTTTAAACTAATGCTCTAGGTGACAAGGACTTTTCAACAACAGTCGATCAAAAAACAAGAGTGACGCGATCGGAGATGATCTTTGTTTTAAAAAGCCAGCGAGTCCTGCGGACCGCAGGCTAGCTGCGGCGCGCCGCTCTTTTGCGTACCTGCGCACTATGCGTGCACTTTCATTAAAGAATGCTTGTTTGCGTCGCCGTTACGAATACATGGTGCAGCGTTAGCTTGCTTTTTTGTTGCGTGTCTCGGTAACAAAATGCAGCGAGCGTCACAAGCGTGAAATTTGTTGTGCAATTCCGAAATTAGTAGCCGTAAGACAAAGTGTTCGGGCGAACTGAGAGGCGCTCGCTCTCCTTCTTTGTTCTCATTTTACTTAATTACGCTCTTGCACCATATATTCCCAGTTCGCACTTAATAGGCTAGAATAAGGGTCAGCAACGTTTTGAAGTGTAGGGCCCAGTAGCATGCAGCCGACACGGCGGAGGGCTGAAAGGCAAATCGGGTGGGAGGGGGAAGGGGCTTTGAATGCAAAGGAAAAAATTCAGCGAATTGCCAATAATATTTGACACTAATCTGGCGAAGTGGGAAGATGAGAGACAATTCAACTGGAAGCTATCAATTCTCTGTTCTTGTCTCACTGTCATAACTCCATCTGAGGAAAAAACTGGCGTGTCGGCGTTCAGATGTTAGCGACGACCCCTGCACTAGAAGATAACCAATAGAGTCAGTGATGATCGTATGTAAATATTGGGGGCCTTGCGCCGTGTATTCGGCTGTGTTATGTTATGCAAATATAGAACACATATCTGCAGGCAGCGGGCGTGCGGTTTGGTGCTTGTTTTGCGTCCTTTAATGGCGCCTAATTTGTTTATTTGACGCTATTGCCTCGCCTATTCGCTAGTATACGTGTACCCTGCCGTTCGTAAATCGTGCGGCGTAAAACGTTACGCAAGAATCATTTAGTTTGCGCAAATACAAAACAAAATTTTCACTCTTTTTCAAGCCGCTGCCAGACCAGCAGCGTCAGCTGAGTCGGCTGCGCAATTCTTACGTTCGTTTGCATGCTCCCGCTCAAGCAACCTGCAGGCTATAGGATGCAGCGTTCCGTGTTTATGCTACTTGTGAACTTTCCTTTGTCGACCGTAAGCAAGAAGAAAGAACGATAATTGTTGCCAGGAAGTTAGACCACCCGACCTGTCACCTGGTGATACTGTCCCACGCCGCGAAGACTGTGACAGCTCGTTCAAAAGAAAGCCGATAAATCGGCTTGTTTTAGCGGATATTATTTTGTTTAGCCTCTGCAAATACTTTAAGAGCTATTTAATACAGTATGCAGTCATTTAAACACGCCACTAAGCGATAAAACTAAGCACAACCAACGTTCACTCGGGCTTGTTATTGAAAACACATGGGGGGCGGCGAGGTTCGTCTGCTTTTGTACTACCCAGACGTGTCGGACACGAGGGGGCGCTGCATGCCGTGCTTCAGGGAAGAGGACGAGGCATAGCGAAGCAGGTGGCGAAGGGGGTCAATGAACTCCGGGCGATTTCGGACGACGTCCATAACATCGCCGTCTGCACGGTGCCGGAAGTTGATCGGGCAGAGGAGGCCACGTAGCAAGGGCAGTGGTAGAAGCCAACAGGGAAATTTGGACGCTCGCTAAAGCAATGAATTTTGAAGTGGTTGACCTCAACCGGGAAGTGCACCGTGCAGGCCGGGGCCGGGCGTTTGTTAGGGACGGAGTACATTTCACTGAGGGCGTAGCGGAGCCGGTGGGCAGGCGACTAGCTGCGCGGGCGGTAGCTTTTTTAGGGGGGGCAAGAGCATCCCGGAAGCTGGACTAAATTACAGGCACAGTAAAAATGCGGCAGGGACGAGCGATTGCGATCGAAGTAGAATGTACAGCGCAAAGGAAAGTACCAAAGTTAGCACACAGGGCGCACAAAGGCTTAGAAAGGGGCATGAGGTAGCAATGCAGGCGAGCGAGGAGGCAAGCGACGTCCCCCCGCTAACCGACTCTTATCCCCAACATCGGAAAAGAATTAACCGAAAGAAAAATCGGGGGGTGACTGAGATTAACTACATAAACATGCACGGTGGCAGATCACGAGAAAAATAGTTAGAGGTTCGCGGTCAACTAGAAAAAGAAAAAACTGAAGTATATACCTTTACAGAAACTTCTCTTCGATATTTAGAAGACCCCCAGCAATGCATGAATATATATGGCAAGGCTGTAACAGAACGGTAGGTACTAGAAGGGGGGGAGGGGTCCGCATGCTTATTCAACAGGGAGCCAATTGGCACAGAGTAAACGAAAACTACGAAGAACATATGTGTGAGTTAAAGGGGTCCTGAAATGCCTTCCGCCGATGCATAGATGTACATGTAACCAAATAAAGCAATGTATTAGCAGTCTCCTCCCGCAAGAATTTTGTTAAAGCGATGAGTATTACCTGAGAAATCGTAAATCAAAAACCGCGCATTATCGTCGCGCCGCGTTTCCTCCTCCTTTCAACTTGCTCTCCGCTGTTGACGGCGGCGAGCCTTCCCTCCCATGGTGCTGCGCTCCGCAGCGGTGACGTACTTCCGCTATTGTGCTGCTCATACTGGCGTCTGCTACGGGCAAGCCATTCCTCCATGGGGCAAGCTTTGTTGACACCATGAATCCCGCACTCCGCTCAAGGCTGGAAAAGCGAACGAAAAATCTGGCCGCATGTGTGCGGCGGTCTGGCCTTGCCCTTTTGCGATGTACGTTGGTACAGTTGCCATCGGCGGCACGGCGGCACGTGACTTTTTATCGGCGGCGAACTCGCAGCCGCACGGAGAGGATCGTGCACTCATTCTCTTTGATGCACCGCGCACTGTTTATCCAAAAAGCGCCGTATCAGATGTGGCCCCGCTGGTGCCGGGTCTTATTTTGCGGCGGTGGTAATTCCTGCCGGCGGCATGTGAAAAAGGCATTTTAAACCGATACAGAACCCGTGCACAAAACGCTTCAATCATGTGACCAGTTCCGCTTGGGGCGACGCGTGGTGGAGAGCGGCAACGTTGGCAATGCTCCGCCGCGGCTCTGAGCATTCTAGCGCTGGAGCGAGCGCCATTTCTTTGACAATCTCAAGCATCGGTTGCCTTGGCAACAAGGCACAAACCGCTCTAGAAGTCAGTTATGGTTCCGTGATCCCGGTTCAGCTCGGGGCCCCACCTCGCGACATGTGGGCACTGCAGTCCCGTCACGCGCGCTTTTGGCTACTCCTTACACCGGCGGCATCGCTCTTGGCCGGTCAACAACGACGCTTTTCCGCACAACGCGCCCGAAGAGAACGGACCGACCGTGTCCGACGCTCTGCATTTGCACAACAATGCACAATTTGCGGAGTAAACGCATTGTACATCATTGGCGAAAAGAAACAAAGTGAAGCCTTAAAAGGGTAAATATAACTAAGGTACACTCTTCTACTCGTAGCCAACTGTGGCTGTCGAAAATCACAATTGCGGCTAAGAATGCTGGACAACATTAATAGATAATGACTGTGTGTATTTCTTTTTTCTTTTCCAGTTGCGAAGTCAACCTATGTCGCCACCGAAGGCTAATCTCTCTGTGGGAAGTATCGGTCCAAGGAGGGCCTAGCAGAGCGGGGCCAACAAAAGAGGCAGTCTCGGCTGCGTGAAGAGTCGTTGTGTTGCGGCAACAGCACGCGCTCGTGGCCGCCGCCGCCGCAACTCCATCCGCTTCCGTCGCGCACCGGTGGGAAAGGTCGTGTGCGCAGAACAACAAAAGGCTGGAAAGTAGATTGGAAGAAAATAAAGGTAGAGGAAGCCGAAGGGGGGGGGGCATTGATGACGGCGGCCGTCATCGTGAGGGAAGCGGCGGCGAGCGTGCGCCGTTAACCCTAATCATTCTTGGTCACAAAACGATGTCGGCGCGGCAATTTCCTGGCTCTCCTCTCCGGCCTCTGTGCAAAGGGGCCATGCGGCGGCAGAGCTCGGGGCTGTTGCGCACGATCGGCTGACTCGAACTTCGCGGCAGCAGCCGTCCGTTAGCGCTCTCTGGCCCCCTCGCAGGCGTGCGCCGCCGGGACCGCGCAGAAGTTCGCCGTCGAGCCTCGACAATCTGTGCGAAGCGTAGCTGCCACAGCGCACAGCGATCACAACCAATGGCAAAAAGGAGAGATGGAGGAGACGTGTCTCATGTCGTCTGCTACTTTACTTCTTTTGGACGCCCGCCCTGCACGTCGGTAGTGAATGTGCCGGTACAGAAAGTATCATCATCATCATCATCATCATCATCACCAGCCTATCTACGCCCACTGCAGGGCAAAGGCCTCTCCCATTATTCTCCAATTACCTCGGTCCTGTGCCAGCTGTGACCAATTTATCCCCGCAAACTTCTTGATCTCATCTGCCCATCTAACTTTCTGCCGTCCCCTGCAACGCTTGCCTTCTCTAGGGATCCACTCTGTTACCTTTAATGACCAGCGGTTATCTTGCCTTCGCATTACATGCCCTGCCCACGCCCATTTCTTTTTCTTAATCTCTACTAATATGTCTTTAACACCAGTTTGCTCCCTGACCCACTCCGCTCTCTTCTGGTCCCTTAATGTTACACCTATCATTTTCCGCTCCATTGCCCGCTGAGTCGTTCTCAATTTAAGTAGAACCCTCTTAGTGAGCCTCCAAGTTTCTGCCTCCCATGAATACGCCAATTAACAGAGAGTATACAGTTCCCTTATCCATATTGCGCGGTTGGACGGGTGCATAGAGCCACGCGCGTCCGTGCACAGGCGCAAACGCGCACCAGGGAATCTCATTCCACAAACATAGATACGGTCAGCGAACAACGGAGAGCCGGAGAGTGACTGCGGCAACGGCTGGGTTGCACATGGCGGGGGAAGCCAGAACTCTCGGCCGGGGAATGGGTTCCGCTGGTGCAAAGTAAAAGCGAGTCGATGGCGCGGACTCGAGACCCAAGTGTACTTGCTGCTGTGCACCACACACACTGCTGAAAGTGCCCGACCGGCCATACCTGCAACACAGCCTCGGAGTGCGGGCGAACCGGCTCTTAGCTCGAGACTCAGAAACGCAGCTGGCCTCCCGGGTTGGAGCAGCGTCGTTCGCCCGCGGCGTTCTGGAACACGAAGAGGTCACACAGCTCTATTTTATTTCATTTCATTCAGTTATTGGCTCCAGGAAATGCTCTTACAACAAGAAGTCATTGGGAGAGCATCCATCTGTGACTTTGCAGACTACATCCAATGATACAACTTTCCCCAAAAGTCAGTGGGGCTGGTCTCGGACTCGCTGCGTAAAGTTCACGGGCGGTGAACGATGATTCTGCACACTATACGGGAAAAACCGGGCTGCTTCGGGGGGAGATCAGTCCAAACGGAAGGGCCCATCCCCACTTCTTACATTCTCCAACCATCATTATTAAAACTGTTTATTTGCATCAGAGATTATCGTACGTTCGCGTCAAAATTCCCCGCTTCTACTCAGCATCGCCGAATCGAATTCATTGCCATCCCACATAGCCATCTTGACGCAGACTTCATCGTTTCAATCTGCACTCTTAGCCTTCCTTGAAAATGAATATTTATGATGTTTTTTTTACGGCTTCACATCTGTATTTCCGCTGTACGGCGCTTCCTGTGCCTAAAATGTTTTTTTCCCCTTCTTAGTGTTGTAGTTCCTATTGTTCATGTGGTTGATTTATTGAACTGTGTTGCCAAGAACTGATTTTATCTGTGTATAATTTAGTCCCCCCCCCCCCCTATGTAATGCCCACGGGCCCTTAGGGTATGTATATGAATGAATGAATGAATGAATGAATGAATGAATGAATGAATGAATGAATAAAATGCTTCGCGTTGAAATACATTGCACATGCTTACAGTACTTCTCAGACCCGAACGTGCGCAGCGTTCGACGAAGGGCGCGAGGTCCGCATTTGTTTTGGCCACTTCGTGACGAGAGAGCCAGCGCATGGCAACTGCCTTTTCTCTCGTCCAAGCACTCAGCGCTGTTAAATAATACCCCTGTCAAACGTGCCTATTTAAGTGCACTTCCGCCGAGTGCACTCGGGCTTCCCAAGTGACACTTAGGCTGCGCGCTGCTAAACGACGAAATAAAGTGCCCTTGGCCGTGATGTCAGTGACGATAGCCGGCGTAAATATTACGCAAAATTACTTGAAATCCCCCCTATTTATCACGTGAGGAATATTGTAAACAATTCGTTGGGTTTGAATTGTTTAAAATCGCAATCGGCGCATCGCACAAGACCACAAAAACAGAGTCGGGACGGCGACTGAACACCGGCGCTTTTATCTTCAGTGTTATTCACTGCGCAGTGAATGACAGCTGCATTATTGTTCGGGGGAAATTATCTGAAAGCGTTGAATACAACGGAAATAGGCTGAAACACGAACACAATCACAGGGCCACAAGAAACCACCTACGAGAACGCCGCAGAGAACGGCTGCCATGGAGCAAAACACCCACCATGCGGCGCTGGCACGTTGTTGAGAGAGAGGTTATTTTCTTATTTTTCGTCGCTGCTTCAATTTTTGTAAAAGTAAATAAGCAATATATCTATAATTAACTTTTAACGTTACTTATTATCATCTAAACGCTCGCGGTTTTACGTTAATCTTTCCGATTTTTGGACTTCTGTTCCCGAGAGTACTCACTCGGCGAGCTGGCCCCGGTAAAGTGTGTTTGGGGACCACACTCAGCTTAAAGTGCGTTCCTTGTAAAGTGTCATTCGCGTTTGCCGTTTAGCTGCTCCCGAATGACATTTTATCCAAGTGCACTCCGTGTAAGTGCACTTAAATAGGCACGTTTGACAGGGGTATTAGGCCATTATTTTCTGGCGAGCAGCTGCAATTGGTGATCCGGATGAAGGGGCAGGTAGAAGGTGTTTTCTACTCGGCATGGCGTGACCGGTGTGTCTCAAAATTTCCAATACCAAACTCGGGCAGCCGCTTTTCTCGAAAACTTCCGCCATTTACTACTTCCCTCAGCCGCAAGTATTACACGTGTAGTCGCGCTAAGAAGAACGTGGAAATGCGGCTCGGCGAAAGGGATTCTTCCTTCAGATCTGTCTCCGGATCTTTCGGGGGGAGTACAGAACGGCGCAACTTTCACAGTACTCCATATAAGCGTCGATCGAATGGCAGAGTTCGCGCTCTCCTCTTCGCCGTGTACGTAGTGTTTTCTTTTTAACACGAAAGTGTTTTATTCTCGGATACACAAAGATTTCACCGACGTCATATCCGTCACGGAAATGACGTCGGTACAATGGAGCAAGCGGTCTGTAAAGGGTGCAGCCCGGCACACAGAGTCTTCTTGCAGGGAAGCAACATTTTGCACTGAAGAGCATGTTATACTTAGGGTTGTCCGTTTTCGAGTTTTATATTTTCACACGAAATTGTTTTATGCCGGGATACACCAAGATTTCGCTGACGTCATATCCGTCACGGAAATGACGCCAGTACACGTTTGCTGAAGAGACCCGCCAGCAGTACGTTGCTCGCCAAGCACACCCACAAGACAGCCGCCGACTCGCAAATCATGCTCAGCTTCAGATTTCGCGGCACGTTTTGCTTTCGTGTTTTACCGATTCCTGTGACAGAGAAATCAACCAAGGTTTCTTTTTCGTTTTTGCTGCTTTTCGGCGGCGAAATTTAAAAAAAATCCTGCGTGCACTTTACACTTCGGGTCGCATGATGGCTCGGGGACTTCGCATCACTGCCCTTAAAAGTGCCCGAGCGAGCTTGCGATGGCTGCAAGGACTTACGCACGCTTTCTGCAGATATCGGGCAACCATTACTGGTTCAACGTATCAACTAAACTGCATCGGCTCTTCAACTAGCGGTGCACACTGAAAGCCACCATACTGAAAAAGCACGAAACGCGTCCACATTTTACTCAAAGGGGCCATCAAAACACAACTTTGTTCAATTTGAGAGAACTAGCCTTTGGTAATGCAGGAGAGTTTGTTGCTGGGCTAGTTGGTGCATATTAAGTTTAGAAGAAACAAAAAGTAGCAGGGACACTGCTGGGGGCCCTGTCAGCAGTGTCCCGTCATCAGTGTCCCTGTCACTTTTTGTTAACTCTTAGTCCTTGTTTCCATGTTCAGCTGGTTTCTTCTAAACTTAAAGGGGCACTGACACAAAATTTTGAAGGCGAGATAACTTCGGAGATAGATTGGTGGGAACACATATACATCATCTACAAAATATCAGCGGCGAATACAGCCTAGAACATATTTAAAATCAATTTTGAAGCGTGCGAAACGCAATCGAGCAGCCAGCAGAAGACCACGCGCAATTGTAAATAAACAACATCCAAACACGTCACGAGTTTGTGTTTGCCGCTTCCGCACTGCCGGCGTTTTTCGCCGGCTCGCCCGGCTCGCCGCTCCAATCGGAGGGCCGGAGGGCGGAGCTTCTGCTCTCGAGAACGAACGACCCGATCGTTGGCGGCGGAGGCCTTGGCGGAGGCGCCGTGATTTCGTCAGCTCTTCGGGCAGCTGGCCGCGACCAAAGTTCTACAGCGATTCCAGGCACTCTGTTTCTATTACTGTTTATTACCATTGGATGCGAAAACGCGCCGGAGGCACGAAAAACCCACTGAGCTAGCCGCATGGTCACTGTGCAGGCGGCGGCCACGGCCGCGAAGTGGCCCAGGCCGGCGCAGGTAGCTCGAGTGATAGCTTGTTACCGCTGCACGAAATTGTCCCCAAATTCCGACCATCGTGGCTTACATGAGAAAGGAGTTAATGATGCGATGGCGGGTTGCATTAAAAATTGTCATCTGCACCGCTTACGAGAGCGGCACTCGAATATCCGCCGCAGTGCTAAGCCGAACACATCTGTAGGCGGACCTGTAGGCAGACCGGCCGGCTGCTCCCAGCGCGCATCTTGCCACCCACCGTCTCGAGCGTCGCGCGTCGTTCTTTAGCCGCGGTAGCATTTGCACTCGCAGCGCCTGCGTCACATCCACGGTCGCTTTTTAAGCGCCTCACGAGATCAGTACGTGGGGGCATTCGCAGAAACTGCCGTCGATGCGGATTCGACAGTGCTACGGCGGCTCTGCTCTGTGATATCCCTCCGACGGTCACGTGGTCAGCTTTGTTCACACAAAATCCACAAAATCCATCGTTTCGCGGCACTTGCTGAAACCGAAACTGTGACTGGCCGCATTGAAAATGCCTCTAATTAAACAACCGTCGCACGCTGAAGCAAATGAGGTTTCTACAGGTTATAAGTAGGTCACTAGCTACTTATCGCAACAAAAAAAAACAAGATGCAAAATTTTTGTGTCAGTGCCCCTTTAATAGCCTTTGGTAAATCACTCAGCGAACAAAACACGAAAGAATTTCAAATTTCGGAAAAGCTTTCAATTTTCGCGCTACACTTACGTATTATGGGCAGAAGTTACGTAATGTGGGCCAGCCCTAGAACAGTCATCAGTGTGTTAACTGCGCGGGAGCATTGGAGTGATGCGATAAAACACAGCGCTAGAGCCCCAAAAATCACGTTTCTCGGCCTCGGCGGCTTCGTTGGCGGCCTACAAACAAGATTCGGTGACGCCATAGAGAAATAGGGCTCCTGCGCTGCCAAGGGAGCGCTGCGCAAACGACTTCCAGATAGTACTGCCGGGTATACATAGTACAAAGCTGTCGGGGTCCCATATATAGGATACCGTGTTGACAGGAGAAAAATGAGCTCGATACTCCCGACTGTTTTGCGACAAGGTCTCCTGCTAATCCCTGACGGGTCCGATCTCTTCCGGCGATCAACTTAGGATTAGAGAAAAAAAGCTTTGCAGCGCTAAATACGTTTACAGCGTCGACCGAAGTGCTGGGACGGTGACGGCGCTCTGCCACTCGCAGGTTCACCGATCTATGGTCGTATGAAGTGGGATTTGTAATGAAAGCTTCTTGTTTAAACTAATACCCTTGGTGACAAGGACTTTGGAACTACAGCCGATGAAACAAAAATTGGCCGCGTATCTGTCCTTTCGCTGAAAATGTTGTCAAAAGACGATAGTCTTTATCGACTTTTGCCAAGTAAATGCCTCCCTTCGCTTTCCCGCTCACCTCTCATGTTGTTCCTCTTGCGTCGCACTCCTCCCACAGTAAAGATGCCAAAGGTTTGCTTAAATCATTTTAAATTTCCCGCGTTCCACTGCTCCAAACCGGGTGTCTCGATGCCAACGCTGCCATACGGCGAAGGCGCGCGTGAATCGAGGCGCCCTACTTCAACGTTTATAGAACCGTGTTTCCCTATTCTACGTGCGTTGCAAGCAGAACGTGGAACCTATCTAGTGGAACTTTTCGTATCTGTTGCCGGTTGATTTCTTAAAATGGCGCCAGAAGCTATAGTGGCGCGGGCAACAGCAGGCGACGGCAGAGTGAATTTTTTTTTTCTGCAGTTGATGAAGTATTTAAAGGGACACTGAAGTGAATTTGTCAAGCTCCCGTTTTTGCTTGCACTGCGTAGACTGGCTCAAATTAGCACACTTTTCATCATTTATCGGGTTGACAAATCGGTAATTATTTTACAAAGCGCGAAAGAAGAAAAACTACCATGCGCGGTTTGCGGCGGCCGCACCAACTAAGGCTGTGACGTTGAGAGGAGGGGTGCCGTGATTGGACGATGCCCAAGGTTAGCAATCACACAAGTTTCGGTTTCGGTTTCGGTTCTGTAAAACATAACCAATGGCTTTGTTGGATGGGCATTCTCAATATCTCAGTAATCATCGTACCGCGCTTCTGCCATGTTGTCGGCTGTAAAATGCACAAGATAAGCCTCCCAGGACGGCTTGTAGTCGTAGCATTCACTAGCCGAGACCTACGCAGTGCATGAACGCCCTCCGCGTACCCGCAGACGCCCAAATGTCATGCGCTTTTCCCCCATATTTGGAGCTTGCCTCCCTCATGCCTGTATCGTAAAAAGCGTGTTCGCACCAGGCCAAGGGTCTGTTCATTCTGGTCTGTGCCCACTGCCTGCAAGCAGTCGGTGCTTATGGCAACAGCACGCCAACGAGAACTCGCTAGCGCGTCAGTGCCAGCCTGCGCGCGTTTTGTGAACTAGTTCGTGTAGCCATGAACGTTGCGGCCCCAAAAAAGGTGAACTCAATATAGAAAACATCGGCGGAAAACAAAAAAGTTAACTTACAGAAAAAAAAAGCACGTACCCGCGGGGATTCGAACTCGTGACTCGCAAAACATTTGCGGCGAATTCCTAGCGTCCCAGACTGCTAGGCCACGGAGCGGGACGCGAAGGCCTTGTTAATATAGGGTATATATTATACAACCGGTTTACACTTTTATTTAGTTTTGGCATTTCAAGCCGCTTAGGTGACTATTTGTTGTACTGCGATCGTGCAGTAAGCGTCGCCCGAGTTTCCACAGTAGCTCACGTCTAGCAATTGCATTTCGTAGACGGAAAAGCGTTCGCAGATGCGTAGTCGTGCTGCTGACCGCTGTGCTTGTTCGCCCAGCGCAAAAAAGTGCTTCCCGCGCCCTAGTTTTACGCTGTACGGTAAAAATATCAGTTGATTTTATTTGCTTAGTACCTATATTGACTTCGCTGACTCTTCTCCCGCCTTCAAGAGGCCTTATATTTTCCTACTGGCGTACCAGTCAGCGAAGCGTCGCATGTGCAGCGCTTGTGTGAAGCGACCTTGACTTGGAGCTAGATACAGTGTACAAACAAACCAAGTAAAGAAAGGCACATTCTTCCATTCACAAACGTGTCCTGGCTTCGTTTCAACTAAGCGAACGAATTGCGACCAAGCAATTTTTTTTTAACCTCCTTGATTGCGACGACCCGCCGGCGGCCGGCGGACGAAACGCTGGGCCGACTGACTCTGTCGGCCGGGGAGCCGTGCAGTAGCGCAGCCGTGGCGCAGCCAATTGCCAGCTCATCCCCCTCCTGACGTCACACGAAAACGCCACAGAAAATGGGCGAGCGTAAAGAGAGGAGGAATTAGTTTTTCTACTAAATAAAATCGCGTAAACGCGCCTAGAGTGGTCGAAACATGGCCTGGGGACTCCGGACTACAATTTGCGCTAGTAATCCCGCAATGTTTACATATCACTTCAGTGTCCCTTTAATTTCGCAAAAGTTAAGCATGTATGGTTTTTTATAAAGGAACACTGCAAATATCACTTCTGTATTAATTTGTTGTCTTATGTTTGCGTAATGTCTTGTTGTTCTTCAGCAATGTTGACCAGTATGACCATTACACCGGACTTAGACGGGTAGATTTAGCTGTGACTATATAAGACTATTGCGCAGGCATTGTTTTACCAGAGTCCGTCAAAAGCATTGACGGACTCTGGATTTACTTTGGCCGGGTGGCTGAATCGAGTCACAGACAGGCAGACATACATACAGACAGACCAAAATTTCTGGGTTTAAGTAGCCCAAGAAAGACTATCGTCTAAAAAAAAACCCTCGCGGGAACCCCTGTGTAGATGCGACGCATAGGGGGTTCACGTTGCAGCGTTGGACAGCGGAGGAACGGCGCTGGAACGATGGAGCGGAGTGGCGCAGGCACCGCGTTTTATAGCGCGCATAACGGTGAGGGGACGCGCCGGCGCCAGTGCGTCTGTCGCGGCTATGACGCAACACAATCCAAATCAATCCACTTTAATCCAATCCAATCCAATCCAAACCCAATCCAATCCAATCCAATCGAATCCACTCCAATGCCCCTCGCGCGAGAGTGTTCGCTATCGGAGAGCGAAGCTGGCGCGGCGAGGAGAAGGGGGGAGGGGCGGACGCCGACAACAACGACGCCGACGCCGGATGGAGGGAGGAGGGACAAGGCGGGTGAATGAGATGCGTGGCATCTAAAAAGAGTAACGCAAACGGCGATGAAGTCCGGCGGGCCGCAGGCTCGTCTGCTGCGGTGCGCCGCGCTTTTGCTACGTGCGCACTATGCGTGCACTTTCATTAAACGCTGCTGGTTTGCGTCGTCGTTGCGAATACATGGTGCAAAACTAGCTTTCCATTTTTTCGTGGCTCAGTGACGAAATGCAGCAAGCGCCGGAAGCGGAAAATATGTTTTGTGATTCCGAAAGTAGTGGCCATAAAACGAAGTTGTCGGGTGAACATAGGGGCCGTTCTGTTTCCTTGTTTGCTCTCACTTTATTTAATTCCGCATAATATATAGTGAGCATTCGATGGCGTTTCATAAATGTGATACGCAGTGCAACCGATATAATGGCCAGTGTGAGCAACGAGGGGTACGCTTTCAAATCTCTTGTACTCACGCCCCATCTCCGTTACCATCTGTAAATAATCATCATCATCGTCGTTGGACTCGCGCTTCCCGGCATGGAGGAAGAGGGAGAGAGAGAACTCTTTAATGTGGGCTGGAGAGGTCAGCTCTGCTAGCGGCAGTGCTTGCTACGCCAGGCGTCACGCAGCTAGCCTTCGCAGTCCCATGCCGCTCCCTCCGCCGTTTCCCTTTCTGAAAGCGACAAAGTCGTCCCAGCACGTGACCTCCATGGTTGGGTGGGCCGGCGGCGGCGGTGGTCTCCGACGTCGGCGCATCTCTCGTGTTTGTTGGCGGTAGCTTTTCCCCGTCTGCTCGGTGGTGGTGGTGGTTGTGGTTTGCGACGGGAAAATGAACGGAAGTTCACTGGGGATATTTTGAGCTCGGCAGGGAGCTCACCTGCATACAACCCAGTGCAGGGGAAGGGAAGTAGAGGGGGAGTGATAGGATAAAGTAGAAAGAGAGAGAGAGAGGGAGAGAAAGGTATAAAGAGAGCTGTCAGTCCTAGAACGCTGTCAGTCCGGGCACAATAGTCAATCACTGCACTCCGGGCTACAGTCGCTGCGTAAGGCCGGTCGTCTCCAGGAAATGAAGCAGATAAGTAAAGACTTCCCGTTGGGTTGCCGCTGGTCCCTTCGGGAACAGAAGGTCCTCCATGTCGGCGCTGGGAAGGCCTCGACGCTGGAGCGCTCGGTGGAGCTCTGCTCTCGGGCCCGCGTGGTGGGGGCAGAAGCAGAGTAGGTGCTCGAGCGTCTCCAGTTCGGAACAGTCCGCACATGTAGGGGAGTCCTTGCGGCCGTGTCGGTGCGGACGCTCCGCCACATTGCAGCAGTTCAGCCGCATGCGGAGAAGCAGGCAGCGGGCGTCCCTGCTGATGCGTGCGGGCAACGGTCTGGGCGCCAGGCCGCTCACGACCCGAGGGTCGGGGTGCATCGTCTGCACCATGCGGGCCAGGGCAGTGCGGGCCTCGTCGAACGCGGTGACGTCTTCGGAGACTGGGGTGCCCTCCTGGTGGGCCTCCCTGGCGCGGGCGTCGGCGTCTTCGTTGCCCCGGATGCCACTGTGGCCCGGCAGCCAGTGGAGCCGCAGGTCGCAGCCTCTGGAGGCCACAGTGCGCAGCTTGATTGCAAGGGAGCGCTCCGGGTAGCCGCTGCTGTTGGTGGGTTGATCGGCCGCGTGCAGCCGCAGCAGGGCAGTCCTGGAGTCCGTGAGGATATATGACCGCCCCGGGGTGGTTATGGGGCCCCCTCTCGAGGAGGAGGTCGGCGGCCAGGTGCAGCGCTGCCAGCTCCGCCCGTGTGGAGGAAGTGGGGAAGGGCAGGCGGCAGCTCCGGCTGGCTCCCAGCTCAGGCACCACGCACGCAGCCGCCCCCTCGCACGTGCTGTGCTTGACGGAGCCGTCCGTGAAGAGATGCAGGTAGCTGCTCAGCTCGCCCTGCAGCAGGACGGCCGCCTCTTGGCGGATGGCCTGGGGTGGTGTGGTCCGCTTGTTGCGGACCCCGCGATCTCATGCCCGCGTGCGGGCAGGAGTGCCGCGTACGTGCGAAAGACAAAAGCCGTGTGAAAAAAACTCCCACCTCCCCTCGCGGGAACCCCTGTGTAGATGCGACGCATAGGCGGAGCGGCGAAGGGAACGCGTTTTATAGCGCGCATAACGTTGAGGGGACTGCGTAAGCCGGTCCCAGTCGATGACGACGTTGGCGTACTTGTAAAGCGGCGTGGACTCTAGGTGTTTGAGCCAAGCGTGGATGTTGCTTCGCCGGAGAACGGCACACCGGTTATATGCGCAGCGCGCCCGAAGGAGAGGAAACCGCGGAAGAGAGTACTGCACATGCGCCGGCCCCAGCGCGTCTGCCGCGGCTATGACGCAACGTGCCGCGGCTATGACGCAACACAATCCAACACAATCCACTTTAATCCAATCCAATCCAATCCAAATCCAATCCAATCCAATCCAAGCCAAGCCAATCCAATCGAATCCAATCCAATGCCCCTCGCGAGAGAGTGTTCGCTATCGGAGAGGAGAGGGGGTGAGCGGTGGAGAGCGCAGCTGGCGCGGCGAGGAAAATGGGGGAGGGGTGGACAACGCCGCCGACGACGACGACGACGACGACGCCGCCGGAGGGACAAGGCGAGTGAATCAGATGCTCTCCATCTAAAAACCAACATATAGCAGGTTGCGCGACAACGGGCCGCAGAGCAGTTTCGAGCAAACGAAATTGAAGAGTGCGCGGCGGCCCATACGGCGGCGGCGCGGTGGGGTCACGTGGTGCAGTGACGCCTGGGCCGACTGTGATTTTACTTTTTATGTATACGCCTCGAGCGCTGCCTGTAGGGGCTAAGGTCCCTGAAATTTTAGGGACTTTAGTAGGGGCGCCACTGAAATCCCCCTAGCGGCCCGTTTCGAAAGCATACGCGGGAGTCGCTGGCCCGCTCACCACTGTCGCCGTTGCTTTTGAGGCACGTTCGCGACCGATATTTTCCATTTGTATGCGTTGGAAATACATATTTATGTGGAGAACTCACTCTGTTCGCAAATGTGGTGTATTTACGAGAGTGTAAATGCTTCTGACGCGATGTTACTGTGGTACATTTTGTCCGCATAAGCGCCAGGTGTGTGTCACAGCCCGGCGTCGCGAAACCAGCCTATGCATGGAGCTGATTTGTAATTACACTGCCTTGAAATTTACTAACAGTACCACCGTAAGCAGCGTTCGTTCACATGCTCATGCTATCTATACACTACGATGTAAATCGGTTTCGTGTGCTTTCATAATCTAGCGGAGCACTCATACCTGACCTCCCGCCAGTTACGCTTCATATCTCGGATATTGATCACTACCCTGAACAAGCCAATGTGGCTTAAATTCCACGGACATTCTACGCAATAAGGGCGATGAATAATGCAAAATTACATGCGGGAGTCAGCACAAAGATTTTACGGCTGGGTCGTCTTGTCGCGAGGTGAGCTTTCCCAAACAGTCATCGGTTACATATATCCCCCGCTTATATCCGAAGCCGCGACTAAACGGTTCTTCGAAACATCATCAAATGACACAGGGAGCCTGCAGAATTCAGCACAAAAGTGAAATCAGAGGGCCTTATCAGATACCACACTGTTCCAACGACACCTTTAATCGCTTGTAAAATTCCGTACTGTATACTTCAAAAAAATGTGTCTGCCGAGTGATCTGCTGTTCGTTAAAGTCGAAAAACAAAATAAAGGTGAACGCTCAGCTTGTGTGTGATTACTAAAACGGTCATTCCTTGATTTAGCTCCGCATTTGTACACAACGACAGTTAAGCGCCCGCCTCCTCCCCCTCCCTGTATTGGAAAGTATCAGCGCATTTCGCATCTAGTTGGTCCAGTGAGTTCAACCTTGCTTAAAGTAAGACGAACGTCTATAGGATTTCCGAAGCTGTACTGGGTTTTTTCATTCCCGCACGAGCTATTACATTGCTTCCGGACAGACCATTTATTTTTCCGTGGTTTTATTAACTCTCCTTGGTCCATGCTATCAGGCGGGAGTGGGCCCATATTTAACGAACCATAGACTTAAAATATACTTAACATTATCGCGTGGCTTCTATTTCTATAAGGGCACAATCTATTGTCAGGTATTAGGTAATCCCCTCCCCGAATGATATTTTTCTACGACGTATACATTCAAAACAAGGCCGAATTCGTTGTCTGCGCTGCAAAACAATACCAACCTCTCACTGTGCCAATATTAGGACTAAACGAGGCGTCAATAGAATTCACTTGCGCCTGAGATATTCGGAGGTGACAGTGGTGATATGCCGCTGCCGTCGCCGACGGCCGTAAGGGCGGCGAAAAAGCGCGCAGTACCGCGTCCCCGGTTAGCTCTTGTTGGCGTTCGAGCACTCTAATCAGGACGCAGCTGTTTTTTGAAGTGCCCTAAACGTACTATTTGCTTACAGACATCACCCTAACAAGATGTTCAGGGCGCGGAAAGGCAAAAAGAAGCGTAAGAGAACCAAAACATTGCATGAGCCGCTATCAGCTGGGCAGCGGACATCCCGTAAGCGCCGCGGAGAAGCGGCGGCAAGCGGCGCAGCGATCACGAAGCTCGAGGCGTATAGGCTTCACGTTTCTCCGGTGGCGCCGTCTCCTAACTTTTTTTCTTCCTCCATGCTTCCCGGAACGTTTGGTCCGAACAGGACAATAAACCTTGCGAAAAATGTCCAGGGAGGCAAGGGAGGAGGCCGTCGTCGATAGAAAGCAGATACATTTACATTATGTACAGGGAACCGTTCATCTATGCAGCCATCTGGTCGCCTCTGCTAGTCGTCTTCATCTTCTTCCTATGCGTCGGTTGAGCTAGGTGCCTGCATCGTCTTCGTCGCCATCGAAAGTTCCAACAAACGTCGCCTCCGAGACCTCGTCCCTCGCTCTCTCGATATCCCCAGTTCGCTCTTAATAGACTAGAATAAAGGGCGGCAACGTTCTGAGGTGTAGTGCCGAGTTGCATGAAGTCGATACGGCGGAGGGCTGGAAGGCAAGTCGGGGGAGGGGGCGGGGAGCATTGAAGGCAAGGAAAAAAATAAATCAGCAAATTCCCAGTTGACAATAATCTGGCTAAGTGTGAAGATGGGGGCCAATGCAACTGGAAGCGATCGATTCTCTGTCCTTGTCTCGCCGTCTAACCTCATTTGAGATCAAAACTGGAGTGTCGGCGTTCAGATTGTTAATGACAGGGGGAGGGGGGAGGGGGGGGGGGGGGGGCGTTCTAACGACGGGCTGGGGGCCGCATAATACAGCCCCTCGGGCCACACCCGGCCCGCGGGCCGGGGGTTGCCGACCCCTGCAGTAATCAACACAGTCAGTGACGATCGTATGCAAATATTTGGGCCACGCACCGTGTATGCTGCTGTGTTATGTAACTGTAGAAGTACACATCTCTGCAGGCAGTGGGCGTGCGATTTGGTGCTTGCTTTGCGTCCTTTAATTGCGCCTAATTTGTTTATTTGACGCAATTGCCTCTCCTACCTGTTAGTATTCATGTACCCTGCCGTTCGTAAATCGTGCGGCGTAAAATGTTAAGCAAGAATCATTTAGTTTGTGAAAATAGAAAACAAAATTTCCACTCGTTTTCAAGGCGGCGACAGGCCAGCTGTGCCAGCTGAGTCTGCTTCGCTTCTCGCGTCCGCGTATATACATGCTCCCGCTGAAGCAGCCATTTACAGTTATCTCAGGCTATATTATGAGCAGCGTTCTGTTTTTATGCTACTTGAGAACTGTTACTTTCTCGACCGTACGCTAGGATAAAGAACGATAATTATTGTCAGGAAGTTAGACCACCCGACCTGGCGATACTGTCCCACGTCGCGACGATCGCGACAGCTCGCTCAAATGAAGGCCGATAAATCGTCTTGTTGTAGCTGATAATATTTTGTTTAACCTCTACAACTACATTAAGGGATATTTTGTGCGGTATGCAGTCATTTAAACGCACCACAACGCGATTAAATTAAGTACAACAAACTAATTGAAAACACATCGAGGGTGGCGGGGGTCGTCTGCTTTTGTACTACCCAGAGGCGTTGGACGCGAGGGCGCACTGCATGTCGCCAAAATCCGTCCAGTACTCGGTGAGGGAGACATCCAGCTTTTGGAAGCCCTTGGCTTTAACGGAAAAGTGAATTGGACAGCAGTAGAGGTTAGTAAAAGAAGGTTAGAATGTTGGTGGGAAAAGAGCAGAGAACAATCTGGGAAGCCATGCGGTCAAAGAAGTCACTACTAGCACTAGGACTATCACAAAAATTTCATAACGTTTTTTTTTTGTTTGGCGGGGTGATTGTACCGTGGCGTTACGACTGAGGTCCCTGTGCAACGCCAGCCCGTTACAAAGGGGAAGCAGCTAACCATGATCATCGTCACTCCAGGGCAGGAGCCCTACAGCCGAAAAGTGGCTCGGGAGTCTCCACATGTTTTCCTTAATGTCTCCACTGTTTGTTTGAAGTTTGCGCCAAAGTTGTCCTTATTGTGCTTGGGACAAAGCAGCTCTTTTTTATGAACCAAACATGCATTTTGTCTCCATGGCCCCTCCGCGAAAAGGTGAGGCGAACAACGAGCGAGACCGCCAAAGGAGCGGCTCCATGGATGCGCAGCAGGGCGACTTAAATCAATCAATCGTACTTTATTCCACTCTTCTGCTACAGGGTAACAAAAAACTGAGGGCGGCAAGAAAAAAGCAGTCCTAAAGACCACTTGACAAGCCTCGCCACCCCTGGAACTCACGACAGTGGCCCTGCACGACAAGTAGGAACAGAAACTAACAACACCAATTTAGGCACATAAATGAAAAGTCAGGCTTCTACGTACAATTGAATATGATGTGGCAGAATAGAAAACTACATACGGGAATTCATGTACAAAAGCTCATATAAAAAACAAACGACGGGACTGCTGGCGCCGACTGAAAGCGACAGCCGTCGCTGCCCGAGATCGCTCTTCACTGACGGAGCCGCGTGTTCGTGCCGCCGCACAGGTCGTGGCCGGGTGTCGCGGCGGCTGGCGACAAACGAAAAGAGACCAAGATGCAAAGTATCACTTATGTGGAAAAGGAGAACAGAAGAAAAAAAAGGGGGGAGTGCATTTCTCGGGGGGCCGTGCATGCATTGCTCTTGTCCTTGCAGGGCGCAAAGTGATCTGATACCTCGTTTTGTCGACATTTTCTTCTTGTGTCCAAAGTGCACGCCCGCAACCCGCACCTCGTTTTCGGCCCGCGTCGTATAAAACGGTGCGTGTTGAGAGGTGACGCGCAGCAGAAGAGGCCGCGGGAGACACGCTTGCCTTCCTCGAGCCGTCATCGCAGCAGGCGCTTGCGTCACTCTCAAGCAGGTCCCCGCAGAGGAGCTCGAAGCTGCGGCATGTTGGTTGTAAGTAGTGCGTGCTAACGACGGGTATGTCTACATGCACTGGCCACCTCTCCATTGTGTGCTCTGGCTCGATCTTCGCTCCTGCAGCCCCGCGCTAGACGGACTGCGACCTATCGCCGTCTCCTCCTTCCCACATTCACATGCGCTGGAACAAGGGCAGAGTTGTAAGCGCACGTGCCACTCATTGCAGCGAAGCTGCTGGTTACCTTTGTGGGCCCTGCAGTATTAACGCCCAGCGCGCGTTGCCAGTGCGGGCAGGGAAATGTGTACGAACAGAAATCGCGGAGGAGAGACGAAGCGCTCTTAGTGTGGCACGGCCGGGCAGTGTTCTGGTTCTCTGCATCCGGGCCACAGCGTGCGCACGCCGCCGCTCTAGCCCGCCGGCCTGAGTGCCGCTCTCGCGTTGGCTGCTCGTTCACGTTTTCACGGCGCAGGACGCGGGCTGTACACGATTAAAAAAAGAATACCCCGAATATGGGCACTTGTCTGGCAGTGAGCGATGCTTGCGGATTTAATCTGGGGACGCAATAACCAGCGACCGTCGTGGGATGACAGTTTAGTTCCACGAAACATCGTCGCCGTGGTTACAGCTCGAGCGTGAAACGGGTTAAAAATATTGTTTCGACAGTTTGCACTTTTCTTACCGATGAGTGCAGTCGTCTGCCATTTTGGGAACGTCCAAGGTTGCTTTGTTGAAGGTGGCTTGGTGGTTATTTATAGGACAAAAGTTTACATGAAACGCGAAAGAGACAAGACTCGTGCATCCCCGTGCATTTGCCCCACCATTGTGATTTGCGCTGTCTCTTCTTGTGAAATTGCGCTGTCTCCGTTTAGAATGAAGGAACAAACAAAACTAATTTTTCTGCACACGAACCGGGCACTACATGTAAACCCTGATGTAATGAACCTCGACGTAACGAGTTCCCGGATTTAACGAAGCTTGTAATAAATTCCCCACTGCCAGCCGCATTGAAACCGATGTGTTCGCGACCTCTGTGTAACGAAGGCGTCACGACGGTTAAACTGGATGCAGCGAATTCGCTACGCTGATGAGCCGTTCTTTTTTGCCCTTTTTCTGAAAAATTGGCTAGAGAAATGCACAAATTTAGCGAACTTAGTTCTGCTGCCACAAAACGAAAAGTTATGTCTTTTCAAGACAAACTCGCAATTTCAAATGACGTACTCCGCCAGCGAGAAAGAACAGTGTCCAAGCTAGCGCACTCTCAACAATTTCGAGTGCGGAAAATAGCACCGAGATCGCGAAAAGGCGCCATTTTCAGCACAAGTTTGGTCCTTGAAACGGGTTAAGGCACCGAAAAGTGTCAAAGGTGATCTTCAAGTTACGTTTACGATTACGTGGCTAAGCGACTTTGCTTCTCTGGAGCGCCTCAGCTCGTGGGGAAGTTGCAGGCGCAAATCACGCAGGTTTTCGCCGTGACATAAATCCTCGAGTGGTGAGTTCGCCGTCGCTGATGTCTTTCGTTTCTCCTTCCATTCACGCGAGAACCTGCATGTAACGAAAGTCTGCATGTAACGAAACATTATGAATTCTCGTCAACTTCATTATATCCAGGTTTAACTGCAGTATCGCCCATGCACTAAAGGGAACTTATTTTACACATGCAAAGAGCCCAGGAATTCTATCCGTCCCTTTTCGAAAATGAATACCATTTTTGGATACTGTGAGACATTCTTGCTGATTTCTACATATAATTTAAAGAATATTTTTGTAGATATGCTAGAGTATTTTAGGCGATTCACTCAGTAAAACTAAGGAGTTGTTAGTTTGCCTCTGTCCTGTTGCATTTTGTGTCTCATTTTAAGTATCTCGTTTTTAAATCCCGACACGAATCACCTCGCCCAGGAACGTGTCTTTCTCAGCATAACTGAATGCCTAATATAGTAAGGTTAAAAGGAGAACCCAAGTTTAAAGAAGTAAAGACCACGTAATTTTCTACAGCATATACCGTAATTACCCGATTCTAACGCGCACCCGACTTTGCTCGGAAAAAAAAAATTGGAAACACTTGCCCCTCCGATTGTAACGTGCACGGAACTTTGTGAACAAGAAACACGAATGCGAGAGAAACGGGCGATTTATTTCTCGAAGTAATCTCACTCATCTCACTCCTCGTCGCTCTCCGCTGACCACAACATCTCGTCCTCGGTGCCGTCAAGCGCGTTCGCGATGCCACACTTCTGAACGAACGTTCAACCATGGTCGATGGGATCGTGGCACACGCCTCGCACGTCCATCCCGCGAGCTTCTCCAGAGGCGCACGCTTCAGCCGACCGCTCGTTTTGAACGCGTGAGAGCCGCTGCTGCTATTGCTGTTATCAAGCGCGCAAGTGGAACGATTTGACGATTAGTGCGAACGCCGATAGAAAAGCCTAGGCGTCTATTGCTTCCTGCGTCCGAAAAATTGTTGCTAAAAGCTTTGGCGCCGTCATGAGATGGCGATGGCGATGGGTGGGACGAAATTTCCACTGCTTCGGCAGTTTCGGTTTCGTATCCCATTCCAACGCGCATGCGATTTTTCGACCTATTTTTCCGGAAAAAAAGTGCGCGTTAGAATCGGGTAAGTACGGTACGTTGTTTTCCCGCGTGTGCGCAGGTGCGTCGTGCACGACTCGCTGTATTTTTTTAAATTTTTTTCACAATTCTGGCTCTAAATAGTATTTTGAAAAGGGCAAGCCACAATGCCTGGGCAATCTCTGGCGAAAAGGGTGCTGATAAGTTTTCAAAATACTGATGCTTGCTTGTTGAAGTGCTGCCTTTTTCACCGTTACGGAACACCACGCCCAGGAAACTTCCAATTGCAAGTAATACTGATCGCCAATGTTTGGCTTTCCGCGTTACTTGCGTTCTCTTCGCGCTGCGTTTGTAACGCTTGCGGGAACTTAAAGAAAGCACACGCAATTTGTGCCTTTTTTAGCCAATTCCAAGAATGGAATGCCAATACAAAAGCGAGGTTCAGTGAACAACACAGTGCAGCTATTGGGAACTGTTTGCGTTATTTCGCAACGGGAAAAGTGAAGGGGATCTCCACTGCATCTGTAACAGGGCAACTTAATTTGCCATCTTTGAGGCTTTGTGATTGAATGTTGTTTAACTGTCTTCGCAGCGACATTACGCAAGATTGCGAACACATTTCGCTGTTCTAGGCACCTGTTGTATTTTAAAAGGAACGCAGATGGTCAACAGCACAGCCATAATATAAGATTTGTGCTTACTGTAAGGTCCAAGAAGCCTAGTTTACACACTGGAACCCTGCTAGTCACTTTGGAAAAATCTAGCTAAACATGAGATGTTGATTGCACTGCGTGCGTTAGTAATGTAATTCGCAACTTCACTTGCGCCGAAAGCCTTCAATAACTGACCCTGCACCCGTTAGTCATCAAACCTGCCTTCAAGGTCACTAAAATTTGACTTAACTAAAGCTGCACGTGAAAGACCTGTTTGAACGTTTGAATTTATATCTGTGCGCTGTTTAGAATTCAGAAGTTATATGGTACCTCCCGAATGCAAAGGAAAATAATAATTTCGCCAGCTCCTAAAAACTGTCGGGCCATGATGTACAGTTACCGTTTCAGGGCATCCCAAAATGGCAATTATGGGTCATGTTACCAATGAAAGTGACTGAAACTGCTGTCGTACACTCAATTCGTGAGGTCGGGTTTTCCTGATTCGTCATTATTTCTGTTTTTATCCAAGGTTGAAAGTCATACTCGGGAAAGATCGCGCTTTCTACGAACCAGGTTCATTGTCATCATTTCGGCCGTTCAGTGATTCCCGATGGGTCGCCGCTTTTGCGGCACAGTAATGAAAGTTTATTGCCTCTTCCGTGCAATACATTGAACGCTCAGGAACCGAACTACAGCATACCACTCTTGTCTGCGCCTTTGATGCACACATACGGCGCGAAAAAGGCACGAAGCGCGCCCTCAGTGTGCATTCTCCCGCTACCACTCAGCGGAGCATCGCAGGGCGACGGCGAATACGAACAGAGCACTCCACATTGCGATGCCCTAAGTTAGCCCCTCGATGCGCTCCATCTGGAAGAACGAGCACCGAAATTAGGAACGCGTGTATATATATTTATTTATTTAATTTACTTATTCAGGTACCCCTAAATGCCCTCCGTAGGAGGGTATTACACAGGGGGAGCATTCGCATACATCAAACAAACAACACGTGATTTGGGTCCTAAGAAAATCACAAATTATAAATATAGAAAAACAGAAGAAATAAGAACTTCTCAAACACATAACTACAAAATCGCGTAACTACGAAAAAGAAAGACGAAAGCATACAATCAATCTTAACAAGTCTTGAAATTTTGTTATGTTAGCTTCAGTGGCGATGTGCTCTGGTAGGTTATTCCATTCTACTATTTTGCGTGGAATGAATGACTGTGCGAACGCAAATGAATGGCAAGTGATACGCTTAACTTTGCGAGAATGATCGCACCGTGGAAATGTAACAGCGGGTGAGTGACAGAAGCCGCCGCGGAGGCGCTCATTGAGATGACATGACATGACAAAGACTTTATTAAATCGCCTGCAGTATATAGGCACCCCGTTGGCGGGATACCTAGACGCGGCCTAACGTCGGTCCTGTCTGCACCCTCGACTCGTCAGCGTCCCCGCTACTCGCCCCCAGTCTAGTCGCCGTTACCCCGAGGGGTGGCTGACCTCGCAGCTTTCGCTCGGTCGCTGTCTTTCGAGGGCCTCCAGGATCTGCTGGACGGCCAGGAGTTGGTCTTTCTTGTTATTGCTCCGCGCCGCGGCTCTCTGTTTCCGCTTCTGCTGGTCTTGCTGCACAATCCCACGGGATGTGGATCATAGTGGCCCGAGCCCTGCGGCACACCTTACACGTGTCGTCCGGACACTGTTCTGAGCACATGTGCTTCATTATGACCGGAGTCAGTAACGAGCCCGTCTGCAGCTGTCTAAATAGTGCTGCCTGCTCCCTTGTAAGATCAGGGTGCGGCGGTGCCATTACTCGTCTGTTCATCCGATAATACTTTGTCATTTCGTGGAACACTTGCAATTCTGGCAATGGTTCCCACCTGACTAGCTAGGTTCCCATCTGACTGACTAGCTAGGTTCTGACTAGCTAGGTTCCCATCTGCGCCTTTTCCCGCTCGATTGGCATGTTCATGGAGGCGTTGACTAAAGTGACCCTGCAACACTTTCGACAAGCGCCTTCACTCTTTCCTTCTCGTCTGGAACCATTGCGAAAGCTATAGTTATCGCCAGCACGGAGCGGCACTGCGTGATTTGCTCGTCGCACCAGATACGTCTTCCATTTCTGCTTTGTTTTTGTGGCTTTTTTTTAAGTTGCTATCGAAAAGCGTTCATTGCTGCAACTGAAGGAAAACCGGCCGAGAGCCGCTACATAGCCTTAGTGACGTAATTCGAGCCGTCGAAGAACGTCAAGACTGGGAAAGACAGAAAAATCCTTTGAGCGAGTTTACAAGTTATCTATCTGGTGGGCATATAGCGGTAATTTTTGACTGAGGTACTTTGCGACCTAAGTACTGGGTGTGTTGGGTGACTACGTTCTGCTAGCATTTAAGATTTCAAAAAGAGTTGAAAAAAGTGTTGCAGGGTCTGTTTAAAGCACCGCCCTGTTTGCCCAATGTAAGCCCTATGGCACGACAATGGGAGCTTATACACGACTCCCGCAGTGCAGTCAACGTACTGATTTTGGCGGTTAACCCCGCACTTTTTCTTTTCTTTTGGAACCGGACACGTATCAGTGCATAGCCGTGACAGTTGTTCTGGAGCGGACAACACAACTTTGACTCCGACCCTTCCCCCAATCTTTTTAAGATAGTGTGAATTTCCGCACGAGTAGGGAACAACCACCACCTTGTTAGGTTGGTGGGTCGCCTGGTTATCTTGGTCGCCGTGTCCGATGCCAGCCCGTCTTTGCTTTGAGCGAATTGCGTCAGCCACCGCTACGATCGCGTTAGCGGGGGAACCAGCCGACCTAAGGCGACGCACTTGCTGGTTTCACCAGTTTTGTGTGAGCAGACCTGAACAGCAGTAGCGGCTTCCGGCTGCGGGGGTCGAACATCCAACAGACGTGTTTTCCTGGGAGCTGAAGTCTCATGTCCAAAAATGTGGGCCTGAATTGCTTAGGGACCTCGTGTGTAATCTCCAGGGGATTAAGGCAATCTTCAAAAATCGCCGACGTTCGTGCCACATCCAGGGAAAACGCCTCTTCGCCGCTGCCAACTAATAACAAAGATCGTCAAAATATCGAAATACTTTTGCAACCGTAAAAGTCTTTGCCAGAATTGCTAGTGTTCGCCTCGGTTTGACGAATGTACGCTGGTGTAACGCACACGGGAGACTGTGGAGGCGGCTGCGATGCATCGTGGGGGCGAAGATTGTGTTAGCATGACCTCCGCATCTTTGACAGCGAAAGAGCTGGCCTTCCTGGGTGCGCGCATGTCATAGGGAATTAGGGCTGTGTGCGCGTCTGCACACTGCGCACATACTCTGGTTTCTTTATGTGTTTTTGTTAGCACCGTTGCATTTATATATGCCGTTTTGTAAATAAAATTTCAGTTGGAAGTTAGCGCGTGTCGTTGTCCCGTTAGTCCCCTGTCTGCATTTTCGCGCTTGAAATTCGTACCATGGATTACCAACTATCTAGAACCCATACGTGGTTAATTTGTAAATAATTGTGTTATTCAAGGTATCGGATGATTTGGGAACGTAGGATATGTTCTATTTATTTACAGATCGTATTAGTTAACGAAATGGGCCGGTACGCAGTTTAACGGTGATGTGCGATCGCCTGATTTGAGAAATGGGACTACTTTAGCAATGCCCCAGTCATCAGGAATTGAACCATGAGATAATGACTGCGAAAAAAGCGCTGTTAAAATTACAGACATGCTGCACGATATATTTTGAAGTAGTTTGTTGTTGAATCCCAAATGATCAGATGCCGAGGAAATTTTTAATTTGTTTAATTTCATTTTCATTTTCATTTATAGCATACTGCAGACCTTCGCAGGTCCAAGCAGGTGGGTGCGGTACAAGTAGCAAGTACATATCAGACACTCAAGTCAGGTAGAAATGTAAAAGGAAAAAGGAAAGAATTCAACATACAAGTACAGGTTTACAGACCCAACAATACACAGTTAGCAAAACAACCAAAGTGAATCTTTAAACAGAGTCTTTTAGAAAGTTCCATTCTTCCACTGTTCGTGGAAAAAAAGAAAAATTAAATGCATCTGTCCGTGCAAAATAAGGGTCTTAGGGTTCCGGGGTGATGGTGTCTTGTGTGCCTTGTCGATATGGGTGTCAGGTACTGTGTGGGGTCTAGTGCTGTTTGTCTCTGAAGAAGTTGGGAAAGAAAATCAAGCCTAAATGTCTTCCGTCGTGACTCAAGGACTGCAATGCCATTAGCTCTAATTAAATCAAAAGGTGAATCAGTGTGACGAAACTTAGAGTATATATACTTTACAGCTTTTCTTTGAATTCTTTCTAGTTTATTGACGTTTTTCTGTGTGAACGGGTCCCATATTACGCATGCATATTCTAACTTTGGTCGGATTATTGGTTGGTAGGCCATGAGTTTGACATCTGAAGGAGCGTTTTTTTAATTTGTGTCATAAGAGAGGCAGTTTACAGAAGGCGGAAGCGGAAATATTGTCAATATGTTGATTCCAAGATAAATTACTTGTGAGTGTTACTCCTAAATATTTGAATTCAGAAACTTGCTCCACAGGTGACTCATTTAGTGTATAAGTATACTGAAGTGGATTTTTCTTCCAGTTTATACGCATACATACAGTTTTATCTAAGTTCAAAGCCATTCCCCAGCGATTGCACCATTGGAAAACATTAAACACACTGTCATTAAGGTCATGTTGATTTTCAGGGCAAGTAATTTCATTACACAAAACACAATCGTCTGCGAACAGACGAATTTGCACAGATGAACATACTACACTTACAATGACATTTATATACAGCAGGAACAGCAGGGGTCCCAAGACACTCCCTTGCGGTACTCCGGAGGTGACAGGAAGACAGCCCGATCGTTGATCCCGGCTTCTTCAATTATTATTTCTGCCATAGGGTGATCTGGTGATATATTTGAAGTTAAAGGAAGGGATGGACAGATATGTAATAGATATGTAACAGATCTTCCATATGTAACAGGTCTTCGATATGTAACAGATCGAACGAAGCCTTTCGGAAGAGTCGAGGCGGACCGCGAAGCAAAGTAAATCAAAGGCAGAGAAGCGCTTCGACAACGCGAAGCGGAACAACTCTCAGGCGCACGCACCGTCCACGCCTTTGTGTTGGCAACCTACAAGAAGTGTTACCCGCCTTAGCGGCGTTGTGCTGCTGAGCACAAGGACGCGGGTTTGACTCCTGCCCGTGGTGGCCGCTTTTCTGGTGGAGGCGGACAGCAAAAACGCTCGTGTGTTTAAGAGTTCGGCGCACGTATAAGACCACGTTAAACGTTAAATGTGGTCAAAATTAATCCGCAGCCCACCACTACAACGCGCCTCATCGCCTGTGTAGCGCTGGCGCATTACACCACATAACCAGTCAATGTTTCAGAGTTTTAAAGACGATAGCCTTTCTTGGGCTACTTAAGCGCATAAATTTTGGTCTGTCTGTATGCCTGTCGAAAAGAGAATTTATTAAAACCAGTTACAGCAATAGGAACCGCTGTAGTTAGCTACTACACGGGTCGACAGGGCACAGGATATATGCAATGTGCTACACAGGAAACGCAGTGAACATCACACAAGTTTAGAAAAAACAAGGTCCACCGCACCGAAGGCTCTTTACAATAACGTCCACGGCACAAGGTCCAGACGCCAGATTTCACGCGTGGGAGTCAACATAAAATCCACAACATTTCACACACATCAGTTCTACTCTATACGCATGTCTAAGTCCGTACGTAGAGGCATGCTCAGCCAGGCTGCCTAAACCAACGTTACTGTTGCCTAAACTACGCCTTGGCCTCTGAACGTACGACTCCCTGGCCTAGACAACACGCAAGTGTTACACCTTATTAACCCTTTTGGCACTGGTGGCGTCAATTGACGACATCACATAAAAGTTCCTCTAGCCCATAGCGAACGAAACCAAAACTGCTAGTTTTTTGGACGAATTGTTCTTCATTTATGCCCATTGCGATAGATATCACTGTTGTTTCATTTTATTCGATCTCCACGCTACGAAGAAGGAGAAGCTCCGGTGAAGAAGAAATTACGACATTGAGGGTGAAAAAAATGGCGGTGTGAGTTTTATGCATAACCTTGTAAATCGATAAATACGCACATTACGAAGCTGATTTTTTGTTTGTATGTTCATGCAGTCATAATGTTTAGGAAAATGTGCGAAAGCGATGTTTCTGATAGACTTAAAAATTTTAATTGTCACATGTCCTAATTAATTTTCTTATTAACAAATCTGTAATTACTTGAGCTTACAGATTTAATTTTTGTTTGGGGGTTATGGGACCCCAAATTTTCAGGAAATCCGCAGAAAACAATGTTTTTCTTTAAATTAAAAAATCAGGGCTGAAAGGGTTAATAAGGCACTATACACCATTGCACAGCGTTATTGGCGACCTTGATGAAGCGAGTCAACCAACGCAAGAGGAAGGATCCTTCCCTCAGCGCCACCAGCTCATGCTGCAGGTGCTCTATGGCCATTTTACGAACGCGCCACCACAGGGGGCAGGCACATGGCACGCTGCGGTCGGGCCTGCAAGGCGGCTACACCTCTCTGGCTCCAAACGACAGAAGCACCCACACACAGCAGAAAGCTGGCGAAGGAATTTTTGGATGCGACGCATCTCTTTAACTCGCCTTGTCCCTCCATGCATGCATCCGGCGTCCATCTGCACGCCTTTCCCCCATTCTCCTCGCCACGCCAGCTGCGCGGTAACGCCGCTCTCACCGCAGCGCCATCTTGCGTTAGCGCTCGCTCCCCTCGCCATGCCAGCTGTGCGTCAGCGCGCGTTAGCGCTCGGTTAACACATGCGCATGCGCTACTCTCTCTCATTCCCCTCACCGTTAACGCGCGGTACATATAAACGCGATAACTGCACCGCTCCGCTCAGTCACTCCACCGCCGCCGCTTCGATGACATCCGATGACCACCGATGATTTGAATGGAGACTAACAGGTCTGCTAGCGCGATGGTCGGCGCAACCGTAACAAGCACCGCCCAGATGCGTCGCGTCACCCCATGTTTTCCCCCCGCGGAAAGATGTGGCCATTTTCGATTTCGTGTGGGCTCCCAGCTATATAAGCTCAAACATTTTGCTGAGTAAAACCCTGAATGTGGTGGCCACACGACACTCAAAAAGAGCATGCTCTAGAGTCTCAGTTCGTCCGCATTGCGGGCATCGGGCAGAGCGAACCACACCAAATGCTGCAAGGCGGTCACACGTCGGCAGTGCTCTACAGCAACGCGGCCGCCCGAAATCACGAACGTCTGCAGGAAGCACCGCTGACGATAACTGTTGCCAGCGGGCCCCGCGAGACTTCTATTTTTGCAGGTCATCCAATTGCCCAATAGCCAATTTCTCGCATATATCCGTCGCAGATGAGGCTCTAATATCCAAATCTGGGTTGGCCGACTGAAAGCCTCTAAGTGTTTTAACAACGTACCTATAGAAAGCCGGCGGCTGCGCCGCTGTAGGTCCGGTAATGGGCTCATCATGAACAATAAGTGAGCAGTATCCAAGAAGTAGCGAAGCAGAGCCTGCCCCGGGTACTCATCATCATCTACCAGTTCCCACACACCGCGCAACGCTAGAACACTTGAAATTGTGTTCAGGCTCGGCAACCCCCCCCCCCCCCCCCCCCCCATGCTGCGGGCAGACGCAGAAGAGCGCGCGCAACTGACTCGGTCTAGCCAGCCCAGAAAAAGGACCCTAATTTTGTGTCCAGCCGACCACCGGTTATGTCACGAGATGGCCGCGAGCCACCCTCGCCACACAAAAGAGCGCCGCTGAAACGCACGGCTTAATGATACAGCTCCTCTCAGAGAGAGACAGCCCGAAAGTTGACGCTATGCCTGTGCGCTTGTCAGCCGCGTCGAACAGAGCCTCCCACGTCTCACGAGCCACTCCTCCAGAGACACGCAAGACCCACTCGGACTTTCCTCTCCCACTCTACCTCTCCAGCAAGGTCACTGGCAAGCGACCCTAATCGTAGCGCTCTGCTTTTGCCCTTGTTCAGCCAGGATCCAGACAGCTCACCATACTCCGAAAATAGCCGTATAAACGCTCGGTAGCTGTCCTCATCCCGGGGAAAAAGGGACGCTGCGTCCGCATATGCAGATACCTTAATCTGGCCTTGACCGGGAAGCGGGAAGCCGCGGATGGAAGGGCACGCTGCCACGCGACGCAGAAGGGCGTCCAGGCATAGGAAAAAGAGCGAGGGGGACCAGGGACAATCCTGCCTGATCCCGCGAGCGCACTATGAAGCGATCACTGAGGCGGCCATTAACAAGTAGCCGGGCGGTCACGTGCGAGTAAGCTAGCCGAAGGTAAGATAAATAAATACTCTTACGGGAAACCGTATACACCTAAGACAGCGAGCATGTACAGGTGCTCCGCTCTATCGAAAGCTTTCACCTGATCGACTGATACGATCGCGAATGCCGGTTCTCGACGTGAAGTCAAATAGGTCGCGGGCCCGGCTAAGGATAAAAAAAATCGACCGGCTTGGCACGCTGCACGTTTGCGCACTGCTTAGGATGTGCGAGAGTACGTGGCTCATTCGGCGGGCTCTTGTAATTAGTGTTGAGGAGCGTGATTGGCCGGTACGCATTTGGGTCCGAAGGACTTCCTCCCGGCTTCGCTATCAGGACGACACGACTGTCGCGAAAGGATTCCGGCCGCTCTCTATGAAGAAAGCCGTTCACCATGGCGAGAAGCGCGCCCCCAACAACGGAAAAAAGGTCTTGTAGAACCTTGCAGGGATGCTGTCAGGGCCGGCGCTGAAGCGCCGTTTAGGCGTCTGACGCATAGAGCTCCTCTGTCGAAATCGGCGCACACAGCCTGCTCCCCATGTCATTAGGTACCTGGGCAGCGCCTTTCAAAAAGTCGCTGGGCGTTCCGCAAAGAATTGATCGCGCAACGTATTCTCTGAGGTGGGGAGGCGAGAAAAATGTGGCGTGAACGCCTCACAACTGTCGTTGCAGTCAGCGCTTTTTGAGCCGTCCGACAACATAACGTCTGCCACTTGCGCCAATCGCGCTCGCTTGCGCTCGCTTGGCGGGCCATGGTCCGCCAAGCGAGCCTGCTTTGACGTACCGTAACACGGATGGGTCTGAAACCGGCTGGCCTAAAAACTGGGCACGACTAGCAGCGCGAGAGGACTGCCGTAACAGGTGTTCATATCGCGCCCTCATTAAATTGGCGTAGTCACGCATGGTGAAGGTTAAAGAGCCACCCCTTTTGACAACCCAAAGCCTCCACAGTGTATCTATCGTTGAACGCGCTCGCAATGTGGCCTTTACGCGCTCCCCCCTCCCGGACTAACTCCTCGCGCCAGCAGGACTTTAACTCATCCCAGGGTAGTGGGTTCGTCGAGTCGCTACGCAGTGGACGCAGCGCATGCCTTAACTCGGCTACACTGACCTCATCTCTCAGAAAACTCTCGTCCATCCGCCACATCTGGTGACGTGGCATACAGTCGCCGAGGTTTAGAGTCGCTAAGACTGGCTTGTGATCAGAGATACGCGGAGTGCCCGCAGGAGAAGAGAGAACGTCACAGCGCTCAACATAGTGGCTGTGCTCCGGTTGGAAGTAGAACTTATCCAACCGGCTGCCCGACCGTCCCCTCTCGCACGTGGCGACAAACCTTTCACCCTGCAGCTGCACACACGCGACGCGGAGTTGGAACTGGCTTACAAGATCCGGTAGTGCCCGCTCGCCGACATAAGGTTTACCCTGTCCAAGGCCGCACACATCTCGCTGGGTATCGAGAACACAGTTAGAGTCCCCCACTAAAAAGGAGTAATAATTTTAAGAGTTTATGAAGTTTAAGAAGTTTGCGGGGATAAGAAGTTTGCGTCTAAGAAGTTTGCGGGGTTAAATTGGTCGCAGTTAGCACAGGACCGGGATAATTGGAGATCCATGAGAGAGGCCTTTGCCCTGCAGTGGGCGTAGATAGGCTGATGGTGATTATGACGATGATGGCTAAAAAGGTTGGGTAGGGCTCCAACATGAATGCATCTGGAGATGTGGAAAGCGCTGATGAATCGGAGTGTCGCGCCGGTGCATAAACAACCACGGCTCGCACACGACGATCGAGGAGCAGACAATCCACTGCAAGCACGCGCCCGTCAAAGTCGAGCGTGCAGTAAGCCTTGCGGCGTAAACAACTCCTGCAGCCGAAGCTGCCCGATCAGTCAATGTAAAAAACGCCTCTACCGAAAACCGCTCGCGAAAAGCCAACACATCGCGCGGCGAGTGGAAATTACATTCTTGCAGGAAGAGAACGTCAACGTTTTGCGCACGTGCGTGATGCATCTGCCTGTGACTCGATACAGCCACTCGGCCAAAGTGAAGCAGAAGCTGCGCCATAGTATTGTATACTCACAGCCAAATATAAACGTCTATAAGTCCTGTGGAAATGTTCATACTTGTCAACATTGTTGAACAAGTACGAGACATTACGCAAACATAAGACATGAAATCAATAAATAAGTGATATTTGCAGTGTTCTTTTATTAAAAAATTCATGGATGCTTGGTTTTTGCTATAGCAAATGAAAGACTACAAAAAAAAATTAACTCCGTCGCCTGCAGTTGCCCGCGCTGATATAGCTCCTGACGGCACTTTGAAGAAATCAAACGGCAACAGTAACGAAATGTTCCACTAGATAGGTTCCACGTTCTGCTTGGAACGCACGTGGAGTAGTGCAACGTGGTTTATAAACGTTGGAGTACGGTCCCTCTATTCACGCGTGTCTCCGCCGTACGGCAGTGCTAGCATAGAGGCACCGGGCCTCTGAGCAGTGGAACGCGGTAAATTTAAATTGGGTATAGCATGTTAAAACCTCTGGCGTGTTTATCTTGAAAGGAGCAATACGGCAGAGTAACAGCATGAGAGGTGAGCGGGAAAGAGAAAAGACATTTACTTCGTAGGGGCGCCAATCGGCGATCACCTGTCGTCGACATTTGCAACGAGAGAAGCAGATACGGGCTCATTTTTTTTTATTTCGGCCATGTGTGCATTCCAGGGAAACCGAGACAGCTTCGCTGTGTAATCTGCCATCATATGCATTGTTCAGCCTTTGCTATTTTTATTATCAACTCCACAGGCCGCTTGGAAAGTACTCTCGAATGCAGTAACTACATGCTCGCGAAACGTTGGAAAACACAAATTTTATCACAGAATATGACGCATGCCTGGTTGCCACTAACCGCGGGCGAGTAGACAGCAGGAAAAACTGGCAATGTACACTCTCCTCCCTCGGGGAGCGGTGTCCGGACAAGTGTCCGCACGAGTGATGCGTCCTTCCGGACCGCTCGATGACACGTCGCTGTCATCTTCCAGTGAAATGACGAGCGGGGTCGTTGGCCTTCCCTTATAAAACAGAAAGGGTCATTTCAACCACTTTCAACTGAGAAGGGGATTAACGACGGTGCGTGTGCGTGACATCCTAACAATTACTAACAATTATTACTAACAATTACTAAGTCTAACAATTACTTCAAAATTTATGCCCTTAATTACTCATTCAAAACGGAACTAAAGTAAACTTCTCGTAAAAATTTCACCAACGGATTCACAGAGTGCCGTTAAATCGGAAATCGGCGCTTAGTCGTTTTAACGATTTCTGTTGCCAGGAGTCTATTCGGCCATGCGCTAGAGGGCTATAGAAGCATTTTGCAGTATTCTTCCAAGGTAGTTTCCTCACGTGCCAGAAAGTTTCTGCTCGTTACTGAATCGGAGTTGCAGAGGTGCGATGGTCTCTTTGTGGTTACTCTCGAATGTGTACGTCAACGCCCGTGCCAGTATTGTTTTGTGCCAGCGAAACGCTGGGATCTCGTTGTTCGTTCTATTATACGGTCTATTAAGAGCCCTATTACGTGTGTGTATTTAAGCATCATGCGGCTCTTACATTAAGCTCTGCGCCTGGTCCTACGTTGTTGTTGTTGTTGTTGTTGTTGTTGTTGTTGTTGTTGTTCTTCTTCTTCTTCTTCTTCTTCTTCTTCTTCTTCTTCTTCTTCTTCTTCTTCTTTTTTCTTCTTCTTCTTCTTCTTCTGTTGTGTGTGTTTCTGCGCAGTTTTTCACTAAGAACCAGTGCCAACTCGCCCAGTTTGTCGTTCTTCTAAGCCATTTCTGCAGGTTACGGGAGTCTTAATTCCGCTGGGATGCCTTCGAGGCCGGGTGGCATCATCAAACGCAACGTTTGTTCGAGTGTGTCTTGCATTTCTCGAATTTCGTTTGGTGTGTGTGCGAGTTTGCGCGCGCCCCATAAAAATTTCATTGGAGTTTATGTTGCTTCAAATGCGCACAATCCAACTGACACAAACGCTAAGAGGTGACATGCGCAGGGTTGGTGTCCCATCGGCGCAGAAGGTCATGGTGTCACCTGGAGACGCAGGTGTAGGTAAAAATCACCGAGCTCTTAGTTCCACCGTTAGCACGCGCTGATCAGAGCCCCGCCTGAGTCAGTAACGTAGCCAGAAATATTTTTCGGGGGGTGTTATACGCCGCCGGCAATAAAGGAAAAGAAGGGTAGCCTGCGCGCTAACATCATTTCGTTTTCATTTTCTTATTTCATCGAGTCCAGCCGCTGGCTGCGGCTAAAACATGGCGTCGGAACAAGCAGCCCGCGCTCACTTCAGGGACGTGAACCCCGGGCTCCGTGAGCGCGTACCGCCGAGCCCGGCACATAGCGATATATGTAGCACTCTGCCCCCCTGCTAGTTCGAGACTCTACATGTTGCAAAAAGATATACACAAAACAATTAATGCAAAACGATTTGTCGGTGGATTTGTGCGCCGTTGACATGCTGACCGAGGACATGCTGCTGCGCCTTCTTCCGCGTCTACAACCGTAGTGGGCGCCGCGGCGGCGCTAGCTTTTCTTCGGAAGGGCTCCCAGCGGGTGTGCTGTCTTCATCATCCCGTCTCTCGTTCAAGGTTCCTTCTTCCGCGTCGACAACCGCATTTGGCGCTAGCTTTTCTCTAGAGCGAGTTATCTCCAGACCCGATGTATCTAGGCGAACGGCATCGGCTAAGACGACGGCTGATTTGGGTGCTCGGTACGCATTACGCGTAAATGGTTGAGACGTCTGCGAACCTGTCCAGCAGACGTCTGGACTAACCAGGAGCGGAGTCCTTTCCTCTCGAGTAGCACGCAGGAATCTATCGAGGCCCATTTCCGAAGTTTCCTATGAAAACTTGCGGTTGCGCTACCATTCCTTTTTCAAAATGTCGGACTGTTCTGTATGACGGTTGAGCTTGTCGGCACTATCAACTGTAGATTTATCCGGAATTCCCGATTTAACATTAGTTGTGCTGGGCTTTTCCCTGTTAAGGAGCTAATAGTTAGTGCTGTTTAAACATAAATCTTGCCAAGCGCAGGCTGATGTCCGTACCTTTCTCTGTCGCCCGAGCCAGCTTAACTTCATATACCGTGCGTTCAGCTTGGGCGGTAGTTGTCGGGTGGTATGGAGCACCTGTAATTTTCTTAATTCCGTCCCTCTGACAAAAGGTTGTCATTTCGGCTGCAACGAACGCAGTACCGCTGGTGGTGACGAGCTTCTCCTGAATTCCCAAAGTCGCAAACAGTCGACGCAGCTCCAGGATGACCATTGACGAAGTAGCGTTTGGGATGCAACGCACTTCCAACCATTTGGTGTATGTGTCGACGATGATCAAGAAAATTAGCCCTTCGAGCGGTCCAGCAAAGTCCAAATGTAGCGTCTGCCAAGGGCGCGATGGGTGTTGCCAAGTAGGCAAAGGAACTCTGGCTTCGTCCCTCCGGGACTGTTGACACTGAACACATTCAGCTGCCGTTCACTCGATTTCTCGGTCTGTAGCAGGCCACCAAACGTAAATGCGTGCGACCGCCTTCATCGCGACTACACCTATGTGCCCGGCATGGATAAGTTTCAAAACTTCAGGTCGAACCATCGTTGGTATCACAACTCATGACCCCCAAAGCAGGCAAACACGCAGTGTTGACAGCTCGGTGTCCTTTTTACGAAAAGCTTGGAAGGTGTCCGCCGTTAGTTGGCGAATCCTATCCTTTTGGACCGCATTGTAGACTTGACGAAGCGCCGGGTCTTCCTCCGTCAACGAGGCTATCCTTCGAACAGATAGTGGGGGATTCGGAAGTGCTTCTGTCATGAGCACGTCAGCGGGAGGCCATGGTTCATCATCCATGGACGATAGCGGAAGCGGACTAAGACCATCAGCATTTTGATACGACTTGGCAGGTCGGTACGCCAACTCAGTCATACGCAGCTAGCTTCACGCACCAGCGCTTCATGCGCGGAGACACAACCGCCGGTATCGGTTTCCCGGGGCTCAGAAGCCCAAACAGAGGCTGGTGGTCCGTGTAAATGATCATGTGATGGCCTGCCAGGTACTGATGGAAGTGAATGGCGCCAAAAACGACAGCAAGACCTTCTCTGTCCAGTTGCGAATAGTTCCTCTCGACTGAGCCTAGAGTTCTGGACGCAAAAGCAATGGGGCTTCCCGGCGGCCTTGAATGTCTTTCTGGGCAAGGACCGTGCCAACGCCATACGGTGAGGCGTCGCAGGAGAGGATCAACGGTTTTGATGGGTCGTAATGAGCCAGCACAGGTTTCTACAGCACAATCTGTTTGAGCCGTTTGAAAGTTGCGGCATGCTTGGCTTCCCATCTCCATGGTACATGCTTGGCGAGCAACCGGTAGAGATCGTTGGCAATGGTGGCGCGATGCTCCAGGAAGCGGTCATAAAAGGAAATCATGCCAAGAAACGACTGCAGTGTAGCCTTTGACGTAGGTTCCGGCAACTCCTTAATCGCCCTAATCTTCTCGTCCGTCGCTGAAATCCCCTTGGCATCAATCCTGTGTCCGAGGTAGACAACCTCCGGGAGCCCGAAACGGCACTTCGACATTTTGGCTCGTAGTCCCTGAGCCTGTAGCCTTGCAAGGACTAAACCCAGACGCTTATTGTGCTCCTCTTGCGTCGAACCCGAAACTATGATGTCATCCAGGTATGCGCAACTGCCTTTAATTCCAGCCCGGGTAGTGGCCATACATCTCTGGAAAATGGCAGGAGCAGCCGAGACGCCAAAAGGCAACCTCTTGACACGGTACAGCTCCTTGGGCGTATTAATCGTCAAGATGACGGCTGTTTCATCCGTGACCTTGAGCTGCTGGTAGGCTTGGGTCTGGTCCAATGTCGAGAACAACTTCCCGCCTTCGAGCTTTGCGACAATCTCACTGACGGTGGGTAGCGGATACGAAGATTTGTCGACGCCTCTTTGACGGTGCTTCGATAGTCGCCACACAGACGAATGCTCCCGTCCTTCTTCAGAATGATGACAACGGGAGTGGCCCATTCCGAGTGTTGTATTGGTTCGATGATGCCTTGCCTGGTTAGCCGATCGATTTTTTCCTCGACACGCTCTTTAAGTGCAAACGGCCTAGGACGAGCACGGAGGAACTTCGGTGATACCGAGTCCTTGAGATCCAGCTTAACCAATGGCCCTTTGTATTTGTTCATGTTTTCATCGAAAACAGAACCAAACCTTTCCAGAATGGCCTTGATGCTGCTGTCACAGGCTAAGAGGTTAATACGTACCATGGATGCTGATACCTAGCGGCTCGAACCAGTTGCGGCCTAACAGGCTGCATCCAGGTGTCTTCTTAATCACCAATGGTAATCTCTGGGTCGTACCCTTGCACTGCACCTCGACGATGGCAGTTCCCAGTGCTTGGAGGCCTTCCAGTGTCAAGTCTCGATGCTGTTTATTGAGATAAGATAAGAAGTTTATTCGTCCAAATAGCGAGTCAGAGTCCAGTCCAGGTTATTCGTCCAGGAAGCGAGTCAGAGTCCAGCCGCTGGCTGTGGCTAAAACATGGCGTCGGAAGAAGCAGCCCGCTCTCGCGCAAGCGGCATGAGAGCGTGAACGCCGAGTCTGGCAGCTCGAACAGCTTGAGCCATTAATGATGCGTCGCAGCTGCCATAGGCTGCCGGTAGTGCCGAGATTCGGGCGGAAACCAGCTTGCGCAGGGTGAAGATAGGGTTCGACATACTCCAGGTAGTGCACTATCGTTCGATGAGTTTGCATAGAACAGGTGTGAGGGAGATTGGCCGAAGAGAGGGTGGGTTCGCTGGAATACTGTACCGGCCGGGCGGCATCTAAAATTCCGAGCATGTCTTAAGAAGCAAAAACTTTTCGTTTTCTGGCAGCGGAACTCATCACCCACGAACTGACAGTGGAAACACGAGTCTGCACGCTGACAGGCAGGCCTAGCACCTCCTCTAAACTTACGCCTCCAACTGACAGCGCACTCACACGTGGAAACGCAGGGTGAAAAAAGTGGTGTAGTTAGTCTTGCCACCTGGTATCATGTATACGCAAGCAAGACCTAAAGTGGGTTTAATGGCCCTAGCCGCTCCGTTCATCATCATAATCATCATCACATCATCATCACGTCGTACCGATTTTAACAATTCCAGACGTTTTTGTAGCTTAAAGTACTAGTGCTAGTATTCGGTAAATTAGTGCATTTCTCCGTCCAAGTTTTCAGTAAAAGTGCGAAAAACAGTGACTGTGATTAAATCAAGGTTTGTTACCGCGACGCCTTTGTTACATAGAGGTCGCAAACATATGGGCTTCAGTTGGGGTGGAAACAGAGAATTGAAAAACGTTGTTAAATCCAGGAATTCGTTGCATAGAGGTTCGTCAAATCCAGGTTTAAGTGATTAATATACCAATGCTGAGTGCGAAAAGCGTGGAGGGAAAAGGCCCAAATTCGGAGAGGGGAATGCGCTGCCCAGAAAACTTCAGGTGGGGGGGTTCTGGCAGCCTGGCTACGCCCCTGGCCTGAGTGGACACGTGTTCAAGCGACGTGTGCACGTGTGTACGCTTTGGTGCAGGTGGGCGCAGTGTTTTTTCTCGCTGCCACGTGGACGACGACGCAGGCCGGAATCGTCGGCGCCCCCACCGTGGGCTACGCTGCGCCCACGTATCCAGTGCCAGTTGCCTATGCAGCGCCGGCCGCCTACGCAGCGGCTCCCGCGGTCGGTCACGCGAGCTCCGCGCCCGTAGCTGCCCGTTACAGAGGCCCCCCGGCCTCTGGGCCAGCGCCGGCTGTTCACCTCGGTCCCGCTCGGTACGCCGACCCCGCACCTGCGCCCGCCGGAATGAGCCATTACAGCGGCCCACCCTCTGCGCCTGCTGGCTCTCGCTACGTCGGCCCTGCACTTTCGCCCGGTTACACTAGCCCTGCACCCGCGGTGGCTGGCCGACCCGCAGCCGTCTCGACATCGTACTCCACCAGGACGGTGCACGGGCCGGAGGAGTACGCGGCGCCCGCAGCCAGTCCTCCAGTTGTGTACGGCACTCCGGTGGACAAGGTAGGAACGGCACAGGCCGCCGCCGCTTTGTGCGTCCGGGGTCGACTGCACGGTTTGCCAGTTCTCCGCCTCTCGAGGCGCTCGTTGTCTCCACCACTCGTAAATGTGATGTGGGCAAGAATTCTGGTCCGTATTCGGCCCACAGTCCGGGACGCGTGATGCGCTGGCCCGGGGTTGCCGGTATTCAGCTGTTATCTGAAATCAGCCACGTGGTGTGGAGGCTCGCTCATTCATGTGGGAGAGCTTACATTGGGCTCCTCCAAGCCTAATGTAAACTCTGTAATCAACCAGGCATTTTCAAGCACATTGTGCGGGAGTGCGACAGTAACCCAGACATTCCAGCCCTTTCCCCGTCTCCTGGGCCTCAAGATACACTTCTGCTGGTCGAGAGGGTCAGTCGAGCCAGGACAACACATGAAATAAGGGACCGCCGCGAATTTATTGCTCATTAAAAAGTTCTGCCTCCTTCTCCCAAGTGGATTCTCTACTTCTTGTGTCCTAAGTGCGCGGACATCAACCGGCTTTCAATGTTTTCAATCAATGCTTTCAACGGGAGACCAAGAGTCATGCACGGGGGAAATCTCTAATTCTGACTGGAAGGACGAGCAGCAGATGAACGAGAGTCGTAAGCCTGCCAAGGGGTGTCAAAGGGAGGCTGTTTTATCACTGGGAAGAAAGATAAGATGGGGCAGAAAAGAGGAATTGATGCGGCTGGCCTGACAGGGTCTGGTGAGAGGAGCAATTCAGAGTGCGGTTCAAGTCGTCCGACCTCTCACGACTTTCTTGTTGTTCTCGATGATGATGACAGTGTTTCCTAATCACCTTTTTTCATCGTGTTTCTTCGGCCAATGTTCCCGGGATAGGTGCTCGACCCGCGGACCCTAGCCGCAGCTCGTGTGGCGTACGGACCTGCTGCCGCCATCAGGGCAGCTCCGATTGGGGCGGCCGTTGGTTTCCCGGCGGGCTACTACGGAAGATGTGCGTTGCCGCCGTTTTCTTGCCTGTGCCTTTTACATGATATAGCGAAAGTTCCATTGCTTCGGGTACAAACGCAGAAAACGGTTCGTTCCGCCACCTTTTAAACCCGCCGCGGTGGCTCGCTGACCACCGGGTGGCCAGGCTGTGCTGCTGAGCCCGAGGACGTTGCGCGTTACATTCCCTGCCGCGGTGGCTGCTCTACTGACGAATGTTGAGTTTTCGGCGCACGTCAAAGATCTCCAGGTGACCCATACTAATCCGGAGCCCTCCACTACGCGGCGCTCTCGTAGCTCAAGTGTAGCTTCGGCACGTGAAGCCCCACAGTCGATTAAACCGATTAATGCGACCTTCAAGCTCAGCCAAGGTCAAGCCAGCGCCTCATGCGCGCTGTGAAAGCGTCCGTTCGTTCCAAGGGGAGGAGGAGGGTACAGGCAGGGCGCAGCACCGCCATTGGAAAACGATACGGCACCAGTGTGTGTTTTGTCTTGCTGGGCGATTGAGTGCGCAAGTGAAACTAATGCGTCCAGAAATTGCAATTAGTTCAGCCGTTTTTATTACTGTGTGCTGAAAAGTCTACGAAATGGTGTGTCGACTTAATGATTTTGGTGGCACTTTCCGGGCAATAATTGATCCCGGCAACATGGTAGCCAATGAATCGAACCTCATCAGACTCGATTTCCCCTCTTTTTTAGCAGACATTATTTGTAATACATTTCTTGTTCTTTCCATAGAACTTTCGCGAACATATACCTGTCTGCCACTAAATTCCTCCGCTCGAACACAGTGGAGATCCTCCGTCCTTCCATCCCGACACAGCGCCGCGCATTATCCGGCATGAAAGCACAGCTCACCGGACTATGGCTTGAAATGATCATGTTTGTTAGAAGCTGGTGCGTAAGCAGCTACTAAAGACAGCGCGTATGTTAAGAAAGAAATCCGTAGTTATTCAAGCAGTGTTCTGAAAATTGCTAACCGATCCTGTCCGTACTTTGCAGGATTTCCCGCTCTCCGCACCGGCTCCCCCCTGCTGGAAGAGGACGCCCTCAGGCCGCTTTGCGCCGAAGCACGGCGGCTACGTTGGACCCGCGCAGACAACCACTGAACCGGCACTGTGATAGCTCTCGGTGAACCCCACGGGTGTCGGCAGCTGAATAAAAACTGTCTGCACATTACTTCCTGCACGCGGTTCTCCAATACGCTACGTCAATCGAGGGCACTGCATTTTCCTTGACCATTACTGCAAAACAGGGCCCCCAAATAGCACAGTGCTGGCAGCGTAATGTGGATTCCGAGTCAAGAGGTCCAACGAGTCAAGATCCAACGCGTCAAAAGGTCCAATATTGGATCTCTTGACTCGTTGGACCTCTTGACTCACCGAGGACCTCTGTATGGATTCCGAGTCAAGAGATCTAAAGAAAAGATCCAACAAGTCAAAAGGTCCAATATTGAATCTTTTGATGCGGTGGATCTTTTGACTCGTTGGATCTTTTGACTCACTGTGGGCATTTTGACTCATTCGATCGTTTGACTCGTATTGGATCTTTTGACGCAGCAAGGCGAGCCAAAGGGTACAACGAGTCAAGAGGTCCAATATTAAACATTCTGACTTGTATCTTTTGACGCGGCTAAGGCCAGTCAAGTGATCTAGTCTCTGTATGGGCCTCACTTTGGGGCACTTTTGTTTGTTAAGGTTCAAGACTATAGTTCCGTTAACTCTTCGTTTTCCCTACAAGGAGCGTGTTCATTCGCTCTAAGCACCAATTTCCGAGCCATATGCTAGTGTTTTTTTTTAAGTATATGCATGTTGCTCTCATACAAAAATACGTTTGCGTCACGGGCATGGGAAATTATCTCAGTGGTTAAGAGCAAATTACCAAGGCCCTTTACCGGCTCCTGTCTTTTCAGTATAGGGAATTTCGGTTTCGGGGCCTTTCGGTACACTGAGCTTTTTTTTTTTTTTTCAAATTTCAAATTCGAATTTATTTTTTCTCTCAACATAATACAATGTCGATGGTCTCCCTGGCAAGAAAGCTACAGCTTGATGGGGCCAGGGAGCCAAATTGGCAGCTCAAAAACAAATTTCGGTACAAAAACCAATTCAAGCGCGCATTTTAAGCAGCAAGATATGTGCGTCGTGGCAGCTGCAGGCACAAAAACAGTACTTATTTAATACACGTATTCTTGCTCGCAATTCCGCATTATTTTAACGCAGTGAAAAGGTTTTGCGGCCTTACCAAATGAAGCACTCTTTATCTGCGGAATAGTTGCCGAAATAACTGCAGCTTTGAGATAATATAATTGTTGCATATACCGTTTTCTTTCTAGCGAATCATTATCACCATAACTTTGTTTAAAAATCAGTGAAAACAATTTTTTTCCGATTTCGAGTACCTGTGATAACAGCTGCGTAATTGGTCGCCTTCGCTAGGGGATAGGAGCCAGTCGCTTTCTAACTCAATCACAAAGAACTTGTAATTTTTTGGCATTTTGCATCGATGTGCTCTTCTGTTTGCTGATAACGCAACACACATAATGCCTCATTACCAATGCATTACTAAGGGCGCCTTCTTCCCCGCCGGACGTTTCCGTCCCGGCGCCACCCCCATTCCAGGAAATCGGTGTGTTTAGTGTGTTTGTGATTTGGAATACCCAAAGGCATTTTTAATGCTTTCTAGAACATACATAGATTTAATTTTCTGAAAGGAGAACTCATCTGTCATTTTCGGCGTTCTTCCTCAAAGCATTCTTGTCATAATTTGGCCGTGGCTTTGTTCTTATCCGAGACCAATGTCATCGTCAGCTCCCCACCGCCTGCACCTCTTTATCTGCACAAAAGGGAAAAATCACTTATGGAAGCGAAGTCACACAAGCAGGGGTTGGCACTGTATTATCGGGAGTCTCAAAAAAAGAGAGACACGCGGACTGCAACTAGCGGCTTCAGGTTATCATGACGTGCTTCAACTCGGATCGCCTGGAAAACCTAGTGACGAGCTTCCAAAAATGTAGCAATGCAGCACTGATATTCGAACTCTTGGTTTTTTGTGGGTGTAATCATGAGCCATATAATGGCCATTTATTTGATGGATGTTGACTTTGATTAACAAGATGCAAGAACATTTGTCCGGAATATTTTCGGCAGCAATCATACAAGTCAGCGCAGCGTAGCCGAATATGAGCGACATGGGGTCGTGGCTCGTTAACATCACTGAAGCTCACATTCTACACAAGCAATACCTACCAAATTATTGTAATGTAATAGCATCCATTGACAGGGGAACGAGAAAAAAGAACAACCTGAGTAAATAATCAGAAATAAAAACAAGCTTGATGAATGGCGTTGTTCATAACGTTCAAATTAGCCACAGCTTAATTTGGGGCACCAAGTGCATAGGTTGTTCATTTAGAAGTGAAAGTTCGGGTATGGGATCCAAAAAAGCACTAAACATACAATAAAATGACGTTGTCTATAAATTGCACATCCTAGCCATGGCTTTGGAGGTTCTCATAATTCGTTGGACCCTCTGACGTGGTTTCGGACTTTTTGGACATTTCGACTCGTTGGATCTCCTGACTCGTTGGAACTTTTGACTCTCTTTGGACCTTTTGACTCGTTGGATCTTCTGTCTCTTTGGATCTTTTGACCTGTTGGTTCTTTTGAATCGGGTGTCACATGATTATTGGATCTTTTGACTCTTTAAACCTTTTGACTTTTGGGATATAAGCTTGACCAAAGCGCTCTTAGGCGAGTCAAAAAGTCTAACGAGTCAAGAGGTCAATACTGTAACAAATCCCCTCAAGCCCAACTGCTAAGTAAAAAAACCAAGAACAGACAGCCAAGTTCTCCGAGAAGCCCTAGACGCACCGCGGAGCGCCAGCGGGGGCGGCATCCAGACAGGGCGATCTCCGAAGTTGCGATTCAGCGTGTGTTCCGTCGTCTGTACGCGAAGTGATTCCAGTGACAGGCGTGAGGTAGCATTCCTTTCTTTTGCGAGGACGCGTGCAGCAGACCAGTTGATTGTGTGCGATGTTGTCTTCTTCTTCAAAATGTATCCCGACCAGACGGGCTTCCGTCACATCCTTGACTTCAAGTACATAAGTTGTGTATCAGTAGTGTATGTATTGCCGAAAACATGCTTTGCTTTTTTTTTTTACCAGCGCCTGGCCGTGCTGGGCGATCTTAGCGTTTTCGAGCTGAACCGGGGTTCGCTCTTTTTGTCGTGTGCCACACCGGGCATCCTTGTTGAATAGGGAGAAGGTTTTCCCCTGTCGTCACCTTTTCGTCATTGTTGATCAAAGATTTCTCCTGGATATCAACAATGTTCCTGATCTAATTCGATGGCTGGGGAAAGAATAGCGCTAATAAGTAAACGCTGTCCGTACAAACCCCGCGGCATTCTATTTGACGACGCTCGACTGTGCCTGTTGCTTTATTGGGCGCTTCTTCAGCGCTTGTGTTCACTTCATGATTGTTACAGAGCACCAGGTTCGCTCCAATAAGCTGTGCTTACTGAAAGAACCTTGCACATCTCTTGGCAACGTCACAATATAAGTTGTGCATGTGTATAAGTTTTCTCTTTTGAGTCATTCCCCTGTTCTTCAAATAATACCTGTAACTGTGCCTTTCTGTTTGAGTAAATATTTCTCAGAACACTTGTCTCATGTAAAATGAGCAACATAACCCCTAAACGGTACCTACTACCTACTTGACAGGATGTGTCTGCGTTGTCGGACATACTAGGTGGAGACTGAATTACTTGACTTTAACTTTAAAGGGACGAAGCAGCGAGAATTCTGTATTATGCGCTCAAAGAAGATTAGTGAGGTTTGGAGACCATAACATTCGGCAACCTTTTAGAAGGTCCCCGATCGGTAGTTCCTATTTCAAAAATGAAAATCACTAGAACACACGAGGTCCCAGGACTGACCAAGGGAATATTTGCGATTACGAATACTGAGATACACTAACGGGGAAGCTAAAGGTGAGGCCCTGCTGAGGCGCACGTGGAATAATTGGTATAAAATGCGTCCTATACTTGGGTGCCACTTACGAACGACAACGAAAGTTGCCCATGCGCCCACTGTACCTCCGCGCGCCGTAAGCAGCGCATTGCTGCGAATATTTCGAACGAATGACGAATGTCACAAGACTTTTACGTGATTTTGCGGTCTTTACTGCGATGACGGCAGAGCAACCAGGTGAGAAAAAGAAGACCATGTCCCACACATTTCCTTCCGAACGCGCGCACGCGTCGCTTTAGTGGAGCGATACACTGCATAAGCTATTGCCGTTTTGAACTTGCTGCCGAGTATAGAACACATAGAGTGGAACACAGATACTAAATTCGAAAATTGCTCAAGCAGTCAGTAATCGACGCCAGAAGCCATTAATAGCAATACATCTATGCATTGTGGCAAACAGCATTTGTCTAGTTTTCGCCAATAACCATGTAGTAGTTGTATTGTCCAGAATCATCAAAATAACAGAAGTGAATAACCGTCATACGCAGCCATTAATTGCAATATAGGCTCGCCTAAATTATGTTACAAAATATTGCTAGGACATTTTGTTGGTTTTAGCCGTTCTACGAAATGAGCCGAGGGGGTTGTTAGTGATGGCCGTGGGGTAACTTATGAACACAGGAGAAAAAATGTACAGAAATTCAAACAGTACGCCGCTTGTCTAGAGTGTGAGTTCTTCGCAGCGAAAATTCGCCGTGAGTAGCCAAGGGTGTTCGGTTATTTTATTGCTTTTAAGCTTTAGTTTGTTTATTTTCGCCAATGATGCAAATTTACAGCAATATATCGATTGACTGCCTTTACGGCTGGTTCGTCATCTCTATTTTATTAATCGCAATTTCCAACGTTTTTTACCAAGCTGTTTTAGTGTAGGCTTCGTTTTTTGGAGGACATTTATAAGATGCATATTTTGGATTTGGTGAGTTCTATTTTGCAAAATCTTTATTTTTATTTTTGGTTTTTCAAAATTCTGTCTGACCAATTATCTCCATTTACGCTAATTATAACGATCACAAGTGTCACTTCTGCCAAATCTGGATTTTTGTGGAAATGTGGGGCGTTTACACGGCTTTTTTATGTTACTTATTTTTATTTGTATTAGGAACGTTTTTTGCGGGTTTTTTTGTTAAAAGGACACTGAAGTGAATTCGTCAAGCTCCCGGTTTTGCTTGCACTGCGTAGACTGGCTCAAATTACCACACCTTTCATCGTTTATCCGCTTGATAGGTCGTTAATTATTTTATAAAGCGGGAAAGAAGAAAAACTACCATGCGCGGTCTGGGGCGGCCGCACCAACTAAAGCTGTTACCTCGCGAGGAGATGGCACCGTGATTGGACGATGTCCGAGGTTAGCATTCAAACAAGTTTCGGTTTCGGTTCTGTAAAACAACATATTTGACATCCGACGGCACCGTTGGATGGGCCTTCTCGATATCTCAGTAATCGCCGTACCACCCTTCTGCCATATTGTCGGCTGTAAAATGCCTGAGATAAGCCTCCCAGGACGGATTGGAATCGTAGAAATCACTAGCCGAGGCCTACGCAGTGGATGACGCCCTCCGCGTCACCGCTGACGCTCAAATGCCATGCGATTTTCCCTCATATTCGGAGCTTGCCTCACTCATGCCTGTATCGTAAAAAGCGTGTTCGCACCAGGCCAAGGGTGTGCTGATTCAGGCCTGTGCCCACTGCCCGCAAGCAGCAGCACGCTAACGAGAACTCGCTAGAGCGTCAGTGGCAGTCTGCGCGCGTTCTGCAAACTCGCTCGTGGAACAGTGACCGTTACGGCCCAAAAATGGGGAACTCAGTGTAGAAAAAATCGACCGAAAACGAAAAAATCAACTGGCAAAAAAAAAAAAAAAAAATTGGGCCCATCTCTCCGCGAGGGGGACTCGAGTAAATGCGTCGCATAGGGGGTGGGTGTATTGCGTTAACGTTTAGTGTTTGGGGAGTTGGTGGTAGTGAATGCGTTGTATCAGCAGCTTCTTGGCGTAGTTTGAATGAGTCAAGGATATAAGGCGCGTTCGTAGCCTTTCATTCTGTGTCGGTTTTGTGGCGCAGTGGGAAGAGCACCATGTACCTCGCGTTCCGCCCACAGGTAGTGAATGCGTTGTATCAGCAGCTTCTTGACGTAGTTTGAATGAGTCAAGGCTATAAGGCGCGTTCGTAGCCTTTCAATCTGTGTCGGCTTTGTGGCGCAGTGGGAAGAGCACCATGTACCTTGCTTTCCGCCCGCAGGGTCGTGGGATCGAGACCAGGCGCCGGTAAGTATTATTTTTTTATATAGTGTAGGGGGAGGGGTGCGGCCCTGTTGTTGAGAGCGAGGAGGGTAGCGCGATGCGGGAGAGAGGGAGTGGGGGAGAGGGCGCACCTGCGGGCTGAGCTGTTGCGGACGGACGGCGGACGCTACATGTGAGTTAAAGAAATGCTCTCCATTTAAAAACGATGCACCCTCACGGATTCGAACTCGCAACTTGCAAAACGATAACCTAGTGCCTTAGAACACTCGGCTAGTGTCACTACACTCGGCCACACGCCAGCTCCGCCGAGGCTGGATATATAAGGTATGTAATGTATAACCAGTTCACACTTTTATTTAGCTTTATCATTTGAAGTACTTCAGGTGACTATTTGTCGTATAGCGCCCATGCGTCCCCCAACCTTCCACAATATCTCACGTCTAGCAATTGCATTTCTTGGACGGAAAAGCGTTCGCAGATGTGCGGTCGTGCTGCTGACCGCTGTGCTTGTTCACCCAGCGCAAAAAAGTGCTTCCTGCTCCCTAGTTTGCGCTGTACAGTAAAAGTTTCAGTTGATTTTATTTTCTTAGTACCAACATTGACTTCGTTGACTCTTCTCCCGCCTTCAAGTGGCCTTAGATTTTCCTACTAGCGTAAAGTCAGCGAAGCGTCGCATGTGCCCTTGTGCAGCGCTTGTGTGAGGCGACCTTGACTCGACCTGGAGCTAGATACAGTGTACAAACTAACAAAGTAAAGAAAGGCCCATTCTTTCATTCACAAACGTGTGCTGGCTTAGCTTCAATTGAGCGAGCCAATTGCGACGACCCGTCGGCGGCCGGCGATCTAAACGCTGTGCCGACTGACTCGATCGGAAGGTCGGCGAACCATGCAGTAGCACAGCCAATTGCCAGCTCGTCTCCTCGTGACGTCACACGAAAACGCCACAAAAAATGGGCGAGAGTGCAGAGAGGAGGATAACATTTTCGAATTGCTTTTTCTACTAGATAAATTCGCGTAAACGCGCTCAGAGTGGTCGAAAAATGGCCTATGGACTCCGGACTACTATTTGCGCTAGTAATCCCGCAATGTTTACAAATCACTTCAGTGTCCCTTTAAGTCTTCGTTTTGTAGAGGGAGTTTATAAGATGCATATTTTTTTTATTTCAACCGGTCATTGTCGTAAAATTTATATTTTTTCATTTTTCTTTTTTTGGTTTTCAAAATTCTGTTCGACCAATTGTCTCCGTTTACTGATTTTACGGTTAAATGTGTTAATTCCGCTATTTGGGCTTTTTTGTGCGAATGCAGGGCGTTACACTATAATGTGACCCGGCGAAGAATGCCACGCATTAAAAATAAATCAAGGTGGACCTCTTGACGCGTCGTACCTCTTGACACAAATTGGACCTTTTGCCTCGTTGGACCTCTTGACTCGGCTGCACGTAACTATTGTACCTTTTGACTCGTTGGACCCCTTTACCAGGAGCGGGGCTAAGGTGCGCTGCTCAGGCTAAGGAACCCGACCACGGTGGTCGCTTTTCAGAAGGAGGCGAAAAGCGAAAACGCTTGTCTGTCGAGAGTTGGGCGCACGTTAAGGATCCCCAGGTCTTGAAAGTTAATTCGGAGCCCAGCACTACGACGCGACTTCTGGCCCAGCAGGTGTAGGTTGATGGGTGCGCTAAACAGCAAAATGGCAATTTCGAAGCGCACGCGCCCTGCGGCCATGCCTCTTGGGCGTGCGTGCATGCCGCCGTTGTGGGACAGCCACTGCGCCCCCCGGCGAATGTCCGCGAAGGGCACTTCGACGTCCTTTTGTGCCGCCGCCCCGCTCGTCCCTGGCCGCTGCCCACGCTCCCTGCCCGGCCGGCCGCCGCCGGACGGGGCCCGTTGCGCGTGCAAATAAACGACCCGCCTGTCAATCGCTCTTCGCCCTCGGACTAGCGGGGCGCGCCCGGCCCTTCCGCCGCCAAGGGGGGCTCTCTCCTCCGTCCGTTCCCGTCGCACCACGACCCCGTAGCACAGTGTCTGGTTGAAAACGACGACAAAAGAAAGACAACGGAGCCAGAGTTCTTACACTCTGGCGGGATTTGCTGTGTGGGGGCTCAGCTACATTGCGGTTAATGTGTACGTCGCAAAGGGGTTGAGACAACGGCACTGGGCCATGCCATGCGGGAGGGAGACGCCGCGCGTGGCGACGAGACTACACGATTCGGAAAGGCTTGCGCCCAGAGTTCCGTCCAGACGGAACCAAGAGAGAGAGACATCTTTAATGGGCAAGTGAGGTCAGCCAGGCTGGGCGCCTGACCAGCTCCATCAGAGGGGGGTCAAGGTGTGATGAAAATATATGAACATAACTGTCACTTACACATGAATACTCAAACGCACAGACGCACACACACACAATCAGGCGACATAGTCATTTGTGTGAGAGTTCATAGCTCGCTCACATGCTCCGGAGGAACGTTAGGAGTGCCTTTGTTGCGCGACTTGCCATGCGGGTTGTAAGCCAGGGTCCAAGGAGGCGTGGAGGCCCAGAAAGCTTAGCCGGGGTGCGCTCAAGTTCGTAGCGAGGACATGCGCAGAGAACGTGTTTCAGGTCCTCGCGAACTGTACAGGTAGGGAACAGAGGTGAGGGCGCCTGGAGAAGATTAAAAAGGAAACGCTTAATGTAAGCCACATTGAGTCGGATGCGATGCAGGACAGCTTCATCTCGCTTGCACAGACCGCTTGGCATCCGAAATCGGCACTCTGGGTCTATTGTGTGCAACGGAACGTAGGTCTTATTTGGGTCGGTCCACAGCAATCGCTGAGAGCTCTTGGCTGCCGACGATGACACCAGAGTAGCTCCTCCTCGCCTTGTGAACGTCACTGGAGTAATGATTGGGCTCAAATGCGCAGATGCAGCAGCAGCTCTGTCAGCTTCGTCGATGCCAGCCACACCGCATTGAGATGGAAGCTACTGCAGAACAATGACGTGGTGGTTGTTTATTGCCTGCATGAGCAGGCCATTAATTTCTTGGGCAAGCTGCTCTTGTGGCAGCACCATGAGGTGACGGAACGAAGTGCTGCGGGTAACCTTCTCTCCACACCGAATCCAAATGAGCGTTCCGACGGAACTATAAAAAGCGCCAAAGTGCCGTCCAGACGGAATAGAAAGGCAAGTTTTGCGTTCCGTATGCATCTAGAAAGAAGGAAAAGCCCATATGGTTGATTGAGCGTCGACGTCTCCACCGTGCCTGACGCCTCCGATCCGGAATACAGCAGTCCTTGGTGCATTGTTTAGGCATTGTAAGTAGACAACAGAGCTCCGTTGTCAACACTCAGTGCAATTAGGAATAATGATTTCCAATCCAATCCAATTTTGCATAGGGATGCACCGTAGTACTAGAAGAAGAAAATACTAACTAGCTCCTGATGACAGGGTGCACAGCCACTGGAAGGTGTGTATAGTTAACAAAAACATACGCGTATCAATGTTTATCAGCCTGCCCCATTTAATGGGAGAGAAACGAAAAGGGCGTGGGTTCATAGCTACTAATAGGTGATAATTGATTTCCCGTTGAGTTAAATATGCGCGGCAAGGACGGATCCGCAGACTATGCCCGGATTATAACAGTCACACTAAAAATGCAAGAAGCGAGAGTACGGCAGACCAGTTATAGTAGTCGCGAACCTCACTACTTCGGAGCAAGCCGCGGGGCCCGAACGAACCGCGATGCTTTGCGGGAGAACTTATCGCAGGTGCGGTCTCTCCGCTTGACACTTCATTTTAATTCCGTCTGGACGGCGCTTGACCGCTGATTATAATTCCGTCTTGATGAAGCACTAGAAAACGAAGAGGACACCCTTAACTGTACTTGAACCAGGGACTGCTGTACATTGAATCGGAGGTGTTAGGCACGGTGGAGACTTCGACGTTCAATAAGACCTGTGGGCTTTTCGCACTGTCTGTACGGAACGCAAAGCTTGCATTTCGATACCGTGTGGACTTTACGGTACGTTATAGTTCCGTCTGGACGGAACGCTGAGGTCTCATTTGGATTCCGTCTGGACGGAACTCTAGGATTTGTTATCGCTCCATCTGGACGGAACTCTAGACACACTCGCTTGGAAAAAAGGTGGCGCCGGTGGGTAGGAGAAAAAATTAGCAGTGGCTTAGCTCGGCTATGCCAGGATATACGAAGCGTGAGCTGAGGTTCAGCTGGTCATTCTTAGGTTTCCTGATTGTCTAGGATTAGCTGATTATCATGCTTACTGCTGCTAAAACGATTTCCAATCCAATCCAATTTAATCTAATGCAATCTAATCTAATCCAGTCCAGTCCAGTCCAGTCCAGTCCAGTCCAGTCCAGTCCGGTCCGGTCCGGTCCGGTCCGGTCCGGTCCGGTCCAGTCCAGTCCAGTCACTGCTCCTCTCGCATGCGCAGCACGGCTCTCCAGGAGCCACGCGAAACGGCTATCAAGCGGCTCCGGCGCAGCGTCAGACTTGGCTACTGCGCAACGGAGGCGCACACAGCTGGGCACGCGCCGGCGCCAGTGCGTCTGCCGCGGCTATGGCGTCACTCCTCTGGAATTCACAGGCCGGCGAATGTGCAGACCCAATTCTCTACACACCCGTACACCAATTGGATTAAATTTCCAATCCAATCCAATCCAATCCATTCTAATCTAATTTAATCCAGTCCAATCCAATCCAATCCAATGCTCCTCGCGCTTGCGCAGCACGGCCCTTCAAGGTCCACGCGAAAGTGCTCAACCTCGGCCAGTGTAGCTGACGCTACAATTAAGCGGTGCAGTAACCACGCGCGCTCCGTCGATGGCCATGCTTCACCGTGGAACGCACGATGTGAGAAAGCCAGCTTGCAAAAACCGACCTTACGATGATTTTTCAACGTCAGTTTTACCGCCAAGCGCCGATGCATTCGTGAAAAGACCCCGTTCAGGAGGGAATATAGGCCGTCTTCTATCCAAATGTGGAGGCCCTGATCCTGTTTGTGCACTGGAAATTTTGCGCCTGCTTTCATTTCGGTGTGTCGCCGTAGACGATCTGCTGGATCCTGGCCACAGACAGCTTCGCTGCTAAACAACAGCGATTCAGGAGGCTTTGTCCCTGGAGGTGTACTCATTTTTAACTGCAGGCCACTACGAGGGAACACCGAATGAATGCTTCATCAACTCTAACTTTTACTCGTGCAACCTGGTATACTGTTTCCTGTTTTTGAAGCGCTGTTTAAGCGCTACTAAAAATATCGCCACGAAAACACGCAGTGTGAGGTGGAGTTAAGCGTGAGTGGTGTGTGTATGCTTTTTCCAGACATTATTCCTTTGTGCTATCCGTTGTCTCCTTTGCCGTCGAACGGTTGACAAGATAACTCCACGTGTGATTCGCTCAACAATAGCGGAGTGATATTGCGCTTCATGAAGCATCTCGCGTTTCAGGAAGCGTTTTAATTTCAATTCTATTTTAATTGTCGTATCTATTTAGATTTTCACTTGTCGGTTGCGTGACGCTGACGCGCAAAGCACACATGGGGTGTGGATAATCAGGAAACTCGGAAACTTTCAGCCGGCAGCTCGCTCTGTGAATGGCATAAATTTGGTAAGCGTGTGTATATTTCCCGCGCTTGCAGAAAGCGGCCCTCGAGGATGTTTCGGGTAAATTTGATTTCATTCTTGCGCGCGGCGCGGTTTTGGGGGCTGCATGAGCATGGTCTGTTCGTCAGAGTGAGAGAATTGGGCACCCCTAGGAAGAAAGCGGGGCACTGTTTGAGATATGAGGTCACTTGCGAGACTAGCGGACATTGCCAAACACTGCGATTGTAGGGGTGCGCTCCACACGCCTTGAAAAGAGCTTAGCCCTGCGAGTGCCAGAGTGTATTAACGTCCGTCAACTGTGGAGGTTAAAATTCGAGCTATGAGAGGCGCGATTGCGCTGTCTCTAAGCGACATCGCCGGTATAGCACTAACACGGCACATTTCCAATCATCGCAGTGACCTCGCGGCCCGTGTAACCATGGTCCTGTCCTGGGCAGTGTCCTTGCGGACAAGTCAGGGCTGCCGTCGAAGAGTGACAGTGGTCGACAAGATAATTCACTGGGTTTGACAGGAGCAGCCGGTGGAGCTATAGCTCACTCGGGCATTTCGGGGTACGGTTTGCTTGAGACGTCATCCCTCCGTAGAAACGCAGTTGAGGTGTCTCAGGTGTCACAATGGTCTAGGTTTACTTTTTACGGCCCTGTATTGAGTGGTGGTGCACGCGCTAATAAACACGTGTGTAGTGCATAAAAAATTCGCGTCGTTTCACGTGGGTTCAATATTAGGGCGAGAGCACGGGAGATGATTCTTGGTTATTCTTGGTTTAGCAAGCCTGTTTCAGTTATGCTAAGGGAGCACGTTATGCATGCACGAATGAGCAAATACGTTCCAACGACACGCAGTTTGTTTCGGGGCAAAGCATACCGCTTTGAGTTTAAATTTAGGTACGAAGAGGCCAGAAAGGACAGACGAACGAAGAGCTTTTTCCGCGGTTCCGTGGTACGGGGATGGCCATGTTTCATCCAGGCCAACACCAACACAGCTACGCACACACTCTACGCATGCGCAGCGAGCAGAGACAGCCGAACAATGCGGTGCAGTTAAGCGCCAGCCGAAATGTTTCTCCCAGCACCAAGCGCCCTCTACTTTGTCAGCATGGCGGGCAGCTCTGCGCATTCCGAGGCGTCGCCTAGAAACGGAGACGGGCCGCCAGTCTTCTTTTTATTGTGCAAGTTTGCCACAGGGCACAAGTAACAAGGAAACAACGAACAAAACAGTACAGAGGCATGGCACAGGAGGAAAGAAAGAAAAAAAAAAAAACGAGTTGTGCGGGTTCAGTGCAGGAAACGATAGATCTGTCCAGTTTCGGAAATGACTGAGTGCAGCAGTTTCTTGTTAAGGGGGCCGTGCGTCCCTGCGCGATGTCCTGCGGCGGCGCCCATGTGTCGAACTCGGGCTGTTTGGAACCCTGGACACGTGCCTAGGAAGTGTTGCAATGTCGCCTCAGCAACAGGGGCAGAGCAGGATCCGCAAGACTAGAAGTCCACGTTGCTCGCATAGCAGGGGTCAGTGCGACGCCCAGGCGGATTCTCCGAAGCACGGCCTCTTCACAGGGAGTTAAGTAGCCAGGAATGTCAGACGCACGCGGAGAAAGGAGGGCCGCCGAAGAACGTCTTTTTTAATGAGTCCTCCAGTGACAGCTGCGGGTGCATCACTTGCTGTTGATGAGCGGCCGAGTCGGCGAGAGCGTGCGGGGTCGTGCTCCGGCGGGTCCAGAGGACAGGGCACTGGAATTATTGGCGTATCTAGTGCATCTCGAGTCAGTTCAGTACTTCTCTTTATGGGTATAGATAGGAGAGATAGATAAGGAAGGTTGCAAAGGCGTAATAAAAATTCGATCGATCGACCGATCAATCAATCAATCAATCAATAAACCAATCACTCTATAAATAAATAAATAAATAAATAAATAAATAAATAAATAAATAAATAAATAGGTGAGTCAATCGATCGATCGATCAGTTTTAATCAACGAATAACTTCAATCAGTAATAACTTCCATAACTTCGTTCACAATGAAATCTTTCGCAGCCTCTGTTGTCTTCTCTCAAACATCCCCGCAGCGCTGCACGACGAACAGAGGCAGCACAAATCATACATTTGAATAAAAAGAGCGCATCTGTCTCCTCGTTCTTCGCTTCTTCTTTCTGTCCTGGTTTTTAGCGCTCTTTTTCTTCAAGCGATATACACCAACTAGCCCGACTGCATAGTTCAAGGATTGATTGACGAGGCGCTCGCTTTTTAAGGACTTCCGAGAAGTAAGGCTGGAAAGGAAGCTTCCGCAACCCACGCTCCTTGGAGGAATCCTTCGCTCATCTGTCTCCGAACCAGCCACCCCTTGTCTCACCTCTGCAAGCTGCTCGAGGTGTGGCTGGGCTCACATTCCAATAGCTGAGGGCACGTGCATCTGTTGCAGCGTTTCTGCAAGGCCCGAAATTGGCGGAGTCACATGCGCCGTTAGTCATTGCAGCACCTGGTCCGAGTGTCGCATGAAAGTGTGGGGCGTTTAATTGTGCGGCGAAAACACTTCCTGCCATTGTAGATACGTTCACACCAGGCTGCTATGCATTCAAATGTAGCAGAAAGCTCGATTTCCAGGCGCGAAGCTGCTCTAGCGCGATTCCGGCACAGCTGAGCGAGGGGAGAGCAATTTTGTTTTTTCGCGGCCATTCCCAGCGCCAATGGCGAGCCGCGCTTGATCCGTCCGTCGACACTCGCGTCTCCGAGACTAGGTGCCGATGAAACAGACGCCCGAGCGTATGCTGCGGCAGATGTCATTCCCGAACGGAGAAAGGGAAAGCCGAGAGTGGGTCATGACTCTCGTAGTCGCCGGGGCCAGGAAGGAACACCCGGGCTTCCAGTTTCGCCAGGCGGGCCCCCTCTCCCCTCCGCTCTCCCCGCTGACACATGCGGCGCTAACGGTTGCGTGCGATGAGAGCGTGAGCAAAAGACGACCGAGCCTTGGTATTTTTCTTCGAACACGTCACGTCAGAAATGGCCATCGAGTCGAACGGGCCAAGAGCAAAGAGAAAGAGAGGAAGCCGCGGTAAGTCTGAGCGGTCACGTGGTCTCCGGCGCCATTCTCGGGCCGCCGCGTGTGCTGAGGAGGCTCTTTGTATATAAGCAGCCGGCGGCCGGGCTTCGCTGTCACACTCAGCTTCGTGCGCCCACCGACACTCGTTCCTACAATCCCTGCTATTCCTCTCACCATGAACTCCGTGAGTACCAGGGCTGATTTGTCGCCGAAGCTGTGCGTCCTCGGAGCATCCGAAGGCATTCGGTGGGTTCCGCGGAATGCGCCCACTTCGAGGGTGCCAGAAAAACTGAGACCTCGGGATGTTCTGCGGAGTATAACGACTTAAAAGGGGCCGACGGAGAAGTGTGCGTTCTCGTGTTGAGTAGAGAGAAGAAATGTTGTTCCGCTTGAAGTATGCACAGTAAACACTCATCATGACAGTTTCGCTTTATTCTAAGTGTATCATGTTGCCCACCGTAATGCGCAGCGAGCTCGCCATGGCCGCTTTTACCAAATAACGCTTATAACTAAGCCATATTCCTGTTCCGAGGACTTCGTTATAAAGAGGGTTCAATGTATGCAGTGATGCCTCATTGTGAAGGAATCAACACCCTGGTTAAAGGCACGCAGGGGCGTCTTGGTACATATTTCCCTTCCAATCTCGCTTATGGGAGATTAAAATGAGGCATAGCATAAGTTATATTGAGACTCCATCCGCAGAAATCAACACCTCTGATTGAGCGTTGCGAATCGAATCACTATAAATAGTCAAATTCACGTTTCTGCAGTCGAGTGTTCATTGAACTAGGCAGCGCGTTGCCGTGTGGGTCCATCTGTCAGATAGGTAGGAGGAAACGGTATAAAAATATATATAAAAAACGATGAGTTCACGCTGCTCACCCGCCTAGAACCTCTCATTTTCACCTCTGGCTTGTTTTAAAAAGCGCACGAAGTTATGGAAATACGCTACTGTGATTTGCTGTTGCTCCCAGTGTGGTGCAACATGAAACCTCAGTGCATGTAGCATGCATGCAACATGAAACGTCAATGAAAGCGAAGAGGAAAAAAGGAATGAAGGAGAAACTAAGATGTAGGGGGGATGAGCCAAGAAGTAGAGCCTTTGCTTCCGATGGGAAACTTTTAGGCAGGAAGTTCAACGAGAACTAAAGTTGATCGTCCGAGGGAATTTGAGGAGGGCCCGTGCAGAGCAGCGTCGTTTGAAGCGCAGAGCTGTACAGCAAACCCGATGGTAACAAAAACCGCAGAAAAGAAGTTATTTGTTATACCGGTATTAATTTTAAGCAAGCGAACGCAGCGGGAAATACTGGAAGCGCTACTCCCATTTCTAGACGGCTCGCTCACGGCTTGGCATTCGAGAGTCCGGCAAACCTTCAGCCGCCATACCGGAAGCGTTCACTGACATTCGTAGGTCATCGACGCTGACTCAGCATACGATGAGCTCTCTCCCCGCTGGCTGGGAGAGGAGGGGCCCGTGCTTGCATAGGACCCACGCGTCCAGCGAAGTTCCGTCCTGAAGCTGCAGACAGGGGAGTGTCCCTTAAGTACCCTCGGGTGGTGCTCGGGTGAGGAGCTCCTGGTCAGCTCCAGGTTGGCTGAACTGGAGGGGTTTACGCGTGAATGCGCCGGCCATCGAGGAGCCTCTGTGCTCAGAGTAACCCAAGCTCCCGCTACAACGAAATGCAGGAAACTGACTTGGTTAGAAGCGGATGAAAAACTTGGCATATTTTTCTCTTTGCGCCGCACGGGCAGATGCGCGCCCTGGTTCTGCTGGCCGTGGCCTGCACCGCCGCCCAGGCGGGAGTGGTGGCCGCACCCGCACTGTACGCGGCGCCCGTCTACGGTCACGGCTACGCGGCCGCGCCTGTGGTGGCCCCCGTGGTGGCCCCCGTGGCCACGTCGTACGCCACCAAGACGGTGCACTCGGTGGCTCCCGTGATCGCCCCGGCCAAGCTGGTGTACGCCGCGCCCGCCGTCAAGGTACGTCTCCTCGGAAAGCACTCGCAGCGTGCCTTCCACGCCTGCTGCTGCCCTATGGGTCCCGGAGCAGGCCTGCCGCCGAGAACAGGGCGTCCACGCGAAACCTCACTATGAAGACGCCAGAAGCACGCGAGTAGGAGGGAAAGCGTCCGCGCACGAGTGGATCTACGGCGGTGGGATGGACAGCACCGCGAGGCCCTGCTCCAGAGAGGCCGCCTCCTTCCTCCCTTCGTGCCTGCATGCACTCCGTAGTTTTCTCGCCGCATTCTGCTCATTTTCTTCCCGTCCCTCTCCTTTGAATTGCCGTGGAGTCATTTTAAACTGGCGCTGCTGTGACGTCACACTAGGCCACCAAGAATACCGCACTTGAAAGAAATGGAAATATTTTGAGCGAGTGTATCTGATATCTGCAGAACGGTAATATTTCGCTCAATTATTTCACGGTCACCTAACCTTATGGCTCGGCGCTTTTATTCACCATGTCCTAAAAGCGTTCCAAACGCTAAAAAGCTGTTTCGGATGCCATTTAAGGGATTACTCGTCGTGATCGTACAACAGCAACAACAAAAACAAATGCAACTGTCTCTGGGAAGGCAGAAATGGCCTGCGCATTATTTTTAGATGCTCCATAGGATGCGCAGAGTTCTTCAATAGATGTCACTGGTGGAGCATTCCCCAGACGCTGGGCGGAAGAGGGGAAATCAGGTGCCACCTTCAGCCCTTCGGGGAGCTTAGCAACCCCGTGTATTCAACCCTGCGCGGTAGCGGACGGAATTGTGAAATATTTCCCTCATTAGTGCATGAATTTCCGAGCAGACTAGCGCAGCCAGCTCTTCCATGTGTCCTCTTTCCTTTCTCTTGGCTGCTTTGCCACTAGTAGTAGCACCGAGGGATCCAGGTTAGGGGTTCCTATATAGAAGACTTCTGGGGACATCTGGCACCTCGTTTTTGCCCAAAAATTATGAATTTTCCTTTCCTACAGGTCGCCTACCCGGCTCTTGCTGTGGGCTATGGCCATGGCTACGGCCACGGATACGGGCATGGCTATGGTCTGGCTCCAGCGTATGGAGCGGTCGCCTATGCAGCACCCGCAGCCAAAATTGTCGGGCCGGCCTACGCGGCTCCCTTGTTCGGTGGCTACAAGCACTACTGTAAGTTGTTCAGCCATCGGAAACTCATTTCGGCCGTTAGAAATGCCTACCTGGCTAATTATATGACATCAGCATGGCAATGCGAGCGTATTTGCAGCTGTTTACAGTCGTGAATTGGCAGTTTCTTCGGGGCTGCACGAGGGCCAAAACTGCACATTTTTTATCACAAAATTCCAAAGTGCCGTTTCTGTATCCTAAAGAGCAGAAGTAAAAAGACAGTTGGATTATATTGTTTTCGATTAAATCAAATTGAGGAGTGCGTACTGCTTGAATGTAGTTTTTCTATATCCCACGTTCAGTGTTGAAGTGAAGTGAAGTGAACATTGAAGTGAAGTTTCTCAGTGTGTATTATTGAGGCCACTAAAAGCTCAAGCATTTCTTTATGCACAGGCGAAACAGGAAATGAGAATGTCTGATATATTTACGATACAGCTCCGCTGACATTACTACCGTAACACCCCCTAAGAAGTCGCCCACCAGCATACTCTCCATCACTGCTGTCTGCAGTATCAATCTGACGACGATTTATAACCGTGTTGGTCAGTTGAAGAAAAATTCTGCGTCTTTTTAAAGCCGAAATCCTCAAAACGTTGCAGCAGCAATTAGAATACCACGTTTCCCTCTTTCTTAGAGTTCCCGGACAGCCCCTGAACCTAATGTAACCTGTGCTCGTTTAAGCCTACTGCTTACACAGGCGCATTTTCCGTTGAAATCATTGATTTATAATTTCTTTTACTCACGGTGCACCCTCGCTCTATTTTTTCTGTCTGTTTTGCAGAAATTACGACTCAGTGCCTGAGTGGAGGCACCGTCAGCTTGACCAAGGAATGGAGAATGCTTCTACGCTTTGTTGGGTTAAAAAACGAGAACAAGGGTAAAAAAAAAAAACCAAAAATACTCACCTTGATTGTGAGAGGTTGTGTATAAACAATGTATAGAAAAATGTTTTCTGCGTGTGAATAAAACGTGACTTGTGTACAATACTCCGGCTTGTGGTGAGCTCGCTGTTTGAAGAAGACTCCTACTCTTAACCACGGAGTAAGATCAACGTTGTATAGCTGATTCAGGACACAGGTCATCTCTGACTTGCTTCGGTGTCAGCCGAAAAATGACGGCCCTAAAATGATGATTTTGGTAAGAAAATGTATGTTTCGCACGCCCCAAGATTAGTAGTGAATGCGACTCTTGCTGCAAAAAATTACAAACATCCAGTCGCGAAAATAAAAAAAAAAAACTCGTTCAAATGGATACGGTTACCTAGATAATTTGGTGAAACGCACATGCTACAAATAGTCACTATACCTGCTATCATTCACACGAAGAGAAAAACATCACGGGCCATCTCCGGAAACGCGAAACCTTAGGAGGGGCCAAGCAGGAGGAAGCCTGGCGTCTGAAGCCAATTTCGAGACGGAATTCGAGCCGGAGGGCGTGACATGTTTCTCGTCGTCTCGGCGGGCTTGTCGCTCCCGCTCGGCTAGCACCACTTAGATATGTCAGTGGTTGAAAAAAAAAAGCATTAAAAAACTGCTTTTTTTCGTTTTTCGACCAGAATGAAGTTGAAAAAAAAAACAGAGCTTCCGGAGAATTTCGTTCTGATGCGACCAATCTGCAATGAAGGAAACGTTTCCCGAAATCAAAGATTTGACATGAAATCGTGCGCACATTTTGCTCTGCTTGGACTTTTGTGATGCAGCATGAAACAATCAGATTTTTTTTTTTCAGTGGGAACGGAAAAATTGATTGGGCGCTTAAGTCGTTTAAGTGATTTCAAGGCGAAAGCCATTAACGAAGCCTTCTTCACTGCTGCATTGTGTTTGGGGTTACGTCACGTTCACCTGTCATGCGAGACGCATCAGGATAATTCTCCTTCCATCCCGGCACTCGAAGCCCATGTCTATGCATTCGTCAGTGAAACAAGACTGCCCGCTATCGCCTTTACTTTTTACACTCCATCAATCAATCAATCAATCTTTATTTGACATTCATGGGTACAAATGCCAGGAGCACAGACAAAAAGCCATTCAGACAGGCTTGACGAGGTCTGTGCCCCCTAATTTGAGAGTACATCATCCAGAAAACATTTTTCTAAGCTACAAAAATAAAGCTAAAAAAATGTACAAAACGTTTAGCAGCAACATCCAACATGACCCGGTTTTCGTCCGTAACAATGAATGACAGTCACAGTCACACAATCACAGTCACGCAAGAAAAAGACACTTTGTATTCCAAACTAAATAAATGAGGCACTCAAAACAATCCTGAAATATGCATTGAAAACAGTTTTGTAGAATAAATAGACGCTGACAATAAATGACGGTCACAGCCACACAATCACAGTCATACAAGGAAAATACGCTTTGTATACCACACAAAATAAATAAATGAGGCAGTCAAAACAATCCCAGAATATACATTTAAAACAGTTTTGTAGAAATAAACACTGACAACAAAGAAGTTCAGTCACACGATACCTGTTTAGTAATGATGGCATTACTTCACTTAGAGCTATAAAATAGCGGGCGCCTTGTTGTCGGTGGAAGTCCAGCGGAACGCCGGGATATTTAGGTGGTACACATGTAGGACCATTTGATGCCGGCATACTCGGGTGCTGTTGTTGCCTATGAGCCCAGCCAAAGTCCAGAGCTCTTCAAAGGTTTGACCGGAATTTTTTTTTGTCATAGAAATAAGTTCTAGAGACCGGATTTTAGGCAAATGCCTATTTTTTTTCTTGCGTTCCTATCGCCCCATTTCGATATATGAGCACGAATTGGAGGTCAATGATGGCTTTTATGGTGGTTTTATAGTGCCTATAAATGCCTATTTCGGGTGTTGGTGCCTAAACTCCGATAAATGCCTATAAATGCCTTTTTTCTCAAATTGGCGCCTAAATCAGCACTATGTAGCGTCAAGTTTCGCTTTCGAGTGCAATTTGATACCTTTATTCACTCTACCTTGAAATATTTACTGTTCTGAATTCTATGGGTTTGAACCTGGTCCTCTTTTTAACACTGCCTCCCCCCCCTCCCTTTGCGCCGGTGCAACCGGAGCGGCGGCTTCTGCAGGCTTTACGGGTGGCTTTCCCGCAGGACTTGGTGGTGGACGCACAACTCTACTCCCCAGGGAACTATGATACCGTCAGGGGCAAAGAAAGTGATGGGGAAAAATTACGCCCACCTCCCCTCGCGGGAACCCTGGTGTGATATCTGGGTGGTTCCATTGGTGTTTTCGTTGGGTTGATTCTCTAAAGGAACCGTCGTATCAAGCAATCGTCGAGTACTGCGAGAGAGTGCAAACAGAGCACGGACGACCGTCGACTGAGACCGCGTTCGCTATCGGATGGAGGAGAGGAAAAGAGTGGAGGAGAGACGCACCTGTGCCGACGCCGACGCCGCCGCCGCCGCCGCCGCCGCTGTTAGGCGAGGGCGTTCGCTATAGGAGAGGAGAGGAGGAGAGTGGAGGAGAGACGGACGCCGCCGCCGGACAGACGCAGAAGTGACATAGCCCCGAGCAAGAGATGCGTTGCATCTAAAAACACTGTGACGTACACGCCCTTAGCTTGTTTGTAATTTACTAGTTGAAAGGTTCACCACTAGGGGAGAAATTGGCCCTAGGCGATTAGACCCGACCAATAGGGGGCACCCTTCCCTTCTGGTCCGGTCTTTTCAACGTGCACGGTCTGGCTTTCTCCGCTGCCCTTTCCAGCCATGCCGAAACGGAAGATGCCCAGAAGTGCGTTGATCCGACAGTGAACACTTAACTCACCATGCTACAGAATAGACGGAGAGACCGTGTTCTGCCAACCGTGCGGCAAAAAGGTGAGCCGACGAGTTTTTACGTGGCGTGAGTGTTTCATGTGTTATTCGAAACCACGGCCCCTCGATCAAGTGCGCTTGATCCAGGGGCCGTGGTCGAACTCGAAACTATGCATAGTAGTCCATTGCGCCGCACTGGTTGGCGCCTGGGCGTCATGGCCGCGATTCGCTGTTATTGCTTTTTGTTTATACTGCACCTTCTTCCGAGAAAAGAAAGGAGGCACCTGTGTATTTTGAATACGGCAGAGCGTTCCTTTCGGTGCCGGCATTTTTTCAAACGTTGGTTATTTTGATTGCTAGCATTGTTTATAAGTTCTAAACTTTCAATACCATTGAGATTATTGAAATGAAATATTTTAGATACCTTTAGAAGGAGATTCACATATTTATGTACCATCCCTTTGTGCTGCGTTAAGTGAAAATCCAGAAATTTCCTAATCAAACGAGCAATTGATCGGTTTGTACTGAAGGATGATGTTTCAAAACTAGCGCTGATGAACGGAGCGTGTTCTTAACATATGCACTAGACATCCGTTAAATCGAAGTCCACCTCATAGCTACTCGGTTAATTACATGCAGACGCTAGCTAGAATTACCGAAGTACGCCACGCTAAGTTAATGGTATCTTACTCCCCCGCCGTGCCACCGTGAAATTTAGGGTATTGATGGCGCGCGCCGAGGCAGTTGAACAGAACGTCAATGGAATCTCACCTTCTTGTTTTTTAAGTACGTTTTGGTGGTATGACACGCGTAGCAGCGCGGCGCTCAAGTGCAGTTATACCATCAAATAGGACGCACCCGCCGCGGTGGCTCAGTGGCTAAGGCGTTGCGCTGCTGAGCACGAAGTCGCGGGTTCGATTCCCGACCGCGGCGGCCGCTTTTCTGATGGAGGCGAAAAGCAAAAACGCCCGTGTGTACGACATTTCGGCGCACGTTAAAGATCCCCAGGTGGTCAAAATTAATCCAGAGCCCTCCACTACGGCGCGCCTCATCGCCTGCGTTGCGTCGGCGCGTTAAACCCTACAATCAATCAACCAATCAAATAGGACGCAGCAGGGGTGTTCGAGCACTTCTCTGCGGAAGTTAGAATGTTTATTGATGCTTATCGTATTTATTTGTCTTCTGTTAGCATGTCAAGACGCTTAGTATGCTAGCATGTTTATCTGCACTGTGATGTTGAATATACGCTTCGTATTTAAGAAATCCTAACGCATTTGCGCAGATTCCTTGCGAGAAGAAGTACCACCTGGCTCAGCATAAGAAGACGGCAGGTCACCTGGCAAACCGCAAGCGGGACAAGCCCTCAACATCCAAACAGTCTTTTTTGACAACAGCCTTCAAGGACGACAGAACGAACGCTTTCAACGTTAATTTGTGCGATCCCTGGTGGCCGCAAACATCCCTTGGACCAAAATTGAAAATCCCGTGCTGAAACAATTTCTACAGAAATACTGCAATCACAACGTGCCGTCTGAGTCTACTTTGAGGAAGAACTACCTCCGGCCTTTTTATGAACACACATTAGCAAGAATCAGAGAAGAGCTTGGCGACTGCTGCATTTGGATTTCCGTAGACTAAACAACAGATGTCAAAGGGCGCTTTGTCGCTCACTTTCTTGCTGGGAAGCTTGCGGCGCACGAGAAGACAAAGGCTTTCCTCGTGTGTTCGAAACCTTTGGAGAGAACAAATGGGGAGTCTGTAGCATTCTTTGTAAACGAATCTCTAAAGGTTCTTTACCCTACAGGAGTCGAGGCCACCAAGATTCTGTTGCTCTACACAGACGCAGCAGCCTACATGCACAAGGCCTTCTACCCGCAGATGCACCATGTCACCTGCCTAGCGCATGCGCTTCATCGTGTTTGCGAGGAACTGAGGAAGCACTTCACTGACGTCAACGAGCTGATTGGTTCAGCCAAGGCCGTGTTCCTGAAGGCATCCTCTCGCGTGCGCGTCTTCAAGGAGATGCTGCCTGATGTGCCCCTTCCGCCAGAACCCGTCGTCACACAATGGGGAACGTGGCTAGAAGCTGTTGAGTACTACAACTGCTACTTTTCCGACATCAAGGCCGTGATCAACGGCCTTCCAATTGACGAGAGTGTTGCAGTCACAAAGGCTCAAGCTGTCCTCTCCGTGAATAGCCTTCCAGGAGACCTCGCGTACCTTTGCGCCAACTTCACGTTCTTAGCGAATTCTATCAAAAAACTTGAAAGTGCGGGAGAAACTCTTGTTACGAACATTGCGCTAATTCTCCACGCACAGGAAAGAATCGCCACCGTTCCCGAAGGACCCGTCGCCGAAAAGGCACGCGCGAAGCTGCAATCGGTCTTGGACAAAAACAAGGGGTTTTCTGTCCTTAAAGAAGCTTCAGAAGTCCTTGCTGATGAGCACTGTAGGATCCCATTGTCAATTAACCCATCAAATCTTTCCAAGTATAAGTACGCACCAATCACATCTGTCGACGTCGAGCGTTCGTTATCCGCGTACAAACTCATTCTCAGCAACAAGAGGCACAATTTTGAACCCGGAAATCTGGAGATGCTGGTAGTTACCTATTGTTTCTATAATTTTCATAGTGATTCTTAAACTAGGTTCCGCGTTCTGTCCAAGCACAATTCTTAATATTTATATTTCGAATGAGTGTATTGTATTTGGCAGTGTTGAAAGGTCTTGCCTGTATAATTAAGGTACCTGTAGAAAATCGCTAAAGTTTGTACGTAAGTTCTCACGTAACAACATGTTAATTTCTTAACAAACCTTGTCTATCTTGCATTTAATATTTTATTGCATTATTGTAATTTAATTGCGTCAGGCAGACATAACTTTGCGCTTTTATAAATCAGTATTACCATATTTCAAGTATTGCTTCTCCTACCTGTTTCACAATATGCGACGCTTGAGTGACTTTCGCATCTGAACATGTATGTAAGCAATGCGCTTGTGAAATTTAGCCAACTGATCGCCATTAGCCCAGAGGTATTACGGGGCAATTCCACGTCTAAGGTCAATGTATAGAACTTGTTATGAGAGAAAAATACAGAATTGAATTGAATCGAATTGAACTGTTACTGCCATTGTGGCCTCATAGCAATGACATTTTTGGATTTCCTCTCGTGCTTACAGTTCGCTCACGTCTTCACTTGAAATTATTAGCACTTATCTAAAAATTTATTGCGCCTATTTTATTCTTTTTAGTGCCTAAAACGTTGTTTTTGACGCCTAATTTTGGCGCCTAAAACGTGCTTTTTTAGTGCCTAAAAATCCGGCCTGTAGAAATAACTTTATCAATACTTGGTTTATCACTACAAGAAAAGGCCAAATCGTTAGCATACGCTAGTAGTTTGAGTGGAGAGTCAACGTTATGGAGAGTAGTGTCCTACGTCGGTGGATAAGGCCAATGAATCCCAGGCACCCGGTGCAGAAGTTTGTGGGCGAGGATACGCACTACCTCATTGCCTGAGATTCCAGCGTGACAAGGAATCCACCTCAGTGGGACAGTGTGGGGACGTAGCTTTGTTAAAGGAGCCATGAAGACAAAATACAAGCTGGGTTTATTAGAAAGACTGCTTAGTCCCGATAACAATGATACCAGCATCATCGCAATCTTCGAACAAATAACGGAGATATTAAAGAAAACGTGTGAAGCAGTCGCGACCCCCTAGCCAATTTCCCGCAACTTTTCTATGACGTCACAGAACCCTTTTTGTGTGATTGGCAGCCGTCTAACTGACCTGTCGTGACGACAGATGACTGGACGTCTGTAATGGGGCCTCTAGTTCCATTGGACCGCATCACTTGAATGCTAACGTGCAGTTAACGCACTGAAAAGTATGTTTTATTGTTGGCCCGTATGACGTCATTCTTGCTCATAACACGTCACTGTGGCGCAAAATTTGAAAGTTTTTAAATACTTCTTGCTTTTTTTCGTCGAAAAACATCTTTTGCGGTTGTAATAGAGCTGAGTGAGATACTGAATCCTAGTTCTTTCAAATTAGACGAAGTTGTATGTTCTCTTCATGGCTCCTTTAAGGCTTTGCGTAGATCATGCTGTAGTTCCTCAGGAATCCTATCCATGTGAATTGCGCGGATAGCTTGCATTGAATCAGTCTATATGATACATCCTAAAGGGGTTAGTGGGTGCTAAGGAGAGGTCCTGGATACTGGTAATTATTGGGAAGGTCTCTAGAGTCGCTGTAGGTGGGGGATTAGTGAAAGGACCAAGGGTGTGGCTGACTACTTCCCTGCCACTTGCGATGGAATATGGTGCTGCTTCGACATGGGTCCGTGATGCATCCGTGCAGACTATCATAGAATCAATAGGCTAGACATGATTGACAACACGAGCACAACGTCTGCCTGAAGATTGGTGTCAGCTGCAACGTAGTTTGGGATGCGAGCTAACCTGAGGCTATCTCAGAGCGGTGCAAGAAGGGTGATGATAGGGAGGTCAATAGGTTTGAGAGTAACTTGGTGAAGGATCCAGTGTCCTTGTTTTGGGCTAGAAATACGTGCCATTGGCCGGTCTTTATGTTGTTGTATAAGATCTCCCAGGGGCAAGAACAGCCCCGCAGAGTATAGGCGGTGAGTGGACGTATTTACGGGAACGTTGAGGTCGGTCTTATACAGTGCATGGAGCGAAACCTCAATCTGATGTCTTTGGTGACAAGTAAGAGAGAGATAAGAAATTGTATAAAGAATTTTACTGAGAGCTAAAGAATGTACGAGCTGCCTTACTCGACCCTCGTGTAACCCCGCGTGCTTGTTGACAATGCGGCGCACTAGATGCGTAAGCTGATGGCAAACAGTTGTAGCCACATTAGCGTGCTTAGATGACTCGTGGATACGCAGTCCAAGAATTCAACAGGATATTACGCGAGGGATGGGCTGACCTACCATTGGGAGAGTAATGAGGTGGTTGTGTTGGCACTGATAGCGAGTTTTTGCAATAAGCAGCAATTCGGATTTTTCAGGTGCGGGAGACAGGCCTACTGTGTCAAGATCCCTAGCGACTGCATCGATACCTTGCTGCAAGGTGTCCTGCACTGACCCAGGAGACCCACATGTGCACCAAAGAATAAGGTCGTCTGCGTGGAATGTATGTTTGAGGTGCGAAATCGATGCTAGAATGCGAGACAGGGGCCCCACTTCGAGGTTAAAAAGGGTGGGTGAGAGATTACCTCCCTGTGGAGAATCAGGCGTGATGGGAAAATGATCGGAGACCGAATCAGGGCGACGGAACTTGGCGGTGTGGTCGCGCAGAAATGCAGCGATGTAACCGCACATCTTTGGTCCACAGCCGGTAGGGGCAAGAATATTTAGGACAGGATCATGGGCAAGGTTATCGAAGGCTTTGCGTACATCCAGGGTCACTATGGCCTGTATCTTGGAAGGAGAAGGCGGGTCAAAGTCGTGAGCTAGGAGGAAAAAGAGGTGCTGGGTAGCACACCCTTGCGGAAACCAATTTGTTGAGGGGGAAGGAAATCTGTGGACTAAAAATAGGCCTCAAGTCGATTGCGAACCATCCTTTCCATGGTCTTTCCCAGGCAAGAGGTTTGAGATATTGGGCGGAGATTTTCAAGGGCAGATTGTTTGCCTGGCTTTGGCAGTACGGTTATAAGGGACTGCTTCTAAGATGACGGGGGGGGGGGGGGGGGTGCCTTCTTCCCAGTGGTAGTTTATAATACCCTGAAAGTGTTCCTTGTCCTTGTCGAATAGCTTTCGTATAGTGTATACATAATCTGATCCTCACCTGGGGCCGACTTCTGCGTTAGTTCTAGCGCCCATTCGAGGTCCCAGAGGGTGAACGGCTCATCGAGTTGTGCATTGGAGGCGCCCATGTAGGGAGAATAAAGGCTGGGTAGCGGAGGAGGAATATAAAGGTCGCAGAGCTGGGTTGCTAAGGCGTCCGATCCCAGCAGGGAATGATATTTCTCAAGAGTGGGAACAGAAACCGGATGAGGACCAAGGAGTTTTCTAAGTTGATGCCAGGTCCTTTTCCGATCCAGGTTGCCGTTGATGGCGTTACAAATTTCATTCCATTGATTCCAGGCAAGTGCGGCACAGTGCTCTTTGACATGTTCCGATAATTAAGAGATGCGCTAATCAGAGTTGAGGTTGTGGTAGAAAGCGGCATTGCAGTTCTAGAAAATAGGAGAAGTGAAAAAGTTTTGTGAATGGCACCTTAATGATTTCGGTGACACAGGTTTTGTGACTTACATTCTCAGATTTAGGCTGAAATTCATATTTTAAACACATGCGATGCAACCTATTAGGGAATTCTGCTATGAGATGTCCCATACCCTAACCTGTACCAACGAAGTGACATGACTGTGGTCTCGAGATCTGAACCACTGTTAACTGGTACTGCCAGTAAACTTAAACAGAGTTCGCAAATGACAGTCAAAAAATGTAGCTTAGGTGTAACGCTCTTCTTTATCTGCTTTTGCTGCATATATATACTTTCCAGTCTTGACGCATACGCGTTCTGGGGAAATAAACATTCCGGGAAATGTCAGCACCGCTCTTGTAAAAATGGTCCCGACCTCAAATTCTGCAGCATTACTCCAATATTATTTCTGTGATGTACATCGCCTTTTGTTAGCTGGCTAAGAAAGAAAGTAATAAGTACAGGACATGCGTGCAATGTACTTTGCGCAGGCGTATGCATTTCGGTAATACAATATTCGGAGCTACAATTTTTCCGGAGGCTGTACGTGTTCTTGTTCGTGCCCCAAATTGACTAAAATAGTTACTACAGGTGCAGGATATGCGCTTCAACAAGCGTGTAAGAGATGGCGGTGATTTTGAGAAAGGCTGTGCCTGGTGTTCCGTCCAGGCCGAATAATAGCGTTCACCTAAATTGCGTCCAGACAGAACGCTAAGCAGCACGTCCGGCTCACAGTGCTTGCAGTGAAGGCAGTCTGTCTTGGTTTTCACTCAACCGCTCACTGTTAATTAGTAAATGCAATTATTGTAAATGCATTGCATTGCATTATTAAATGCAATTAGACCAATAATTACAGCAACAGCGACGGGAGCAAGCATCCGCGCTGAATTGATTTATGTGAAAAGCGTGGCATACTCGCGAAAAACACTGCGACCACGACCACTGTCACTCGAGAATGTAAACCCAAGCAGCACGCTCTACTGGCTCTACCACGGTCACCCGCTGTTCGCTTTTATTATTATCTCTTTTTTAATAGAGACAACTGCTGTTACCGCTAGAGGACGCCCGTGGCGTATCCGCCCAACTTATACGTTTATGCGTGAAATGTTTTGATGCAAATGCTTACATGCGCAGCAATATTTTTACTTTTTATTACCATTATTATTACTACTTTAATGCATAAGCGATTCCTGCGAGTTTGTTTTCTGTTCTTATTTTTTGTGACGCCATTGGCAGTTTCGATACTGCAGCGATTTGGAGACGGAAAGGCGCGACGCCGGCGCGTTCCTCCGAGCTCGGCGCAGTTGTTGTTGTTGTTGTTCCTCTTCTAGTGGCACATACCTACGTGGGGGATGGGTGGTCCGCGCGCGGAGATAGGACATGCAAGGTGGCCGGTAGCGACGCTTAGGGCGAAAAGCATTTCAGAACCTATTGCCAGCGACATCAACACGGGGAGTTATGGGAGTGGCGATTGATGCGTGAATAGGTGTAGAGGGAACAAACACTAATAACAAAAAAAAACAAGTTTTATTCAACAATAAAACAATACAGATATCCCCCCTTATAACGAAGTCAGCGGGACGGCGAAAATTTTTTTATAAGCTTTATTTCGATATAAGCGACCACTCGAGAAAAGTTGAACAATTCGAGCTTTAATTGCGGCACAACAGCAAGGAATCAATACACAATGTGTACAGTGAAACAAAACTCTATTCAGGTGAAGAAAATGCCGGTGAGTTTGACTGTTTCAAGTTCTTGCCGGGTGCGAGCAACGCCTGCTCAAATTTGACGGAGCAGTGCATGAAGCTGTGGTCGCCGCACATGCATGAACTTTATTTTGCAGCAGGCGTAGGTAGTTCCGCGTCTGTACCATAGTTGCCACTTCACCTGGATCTTCGTTCTCGTCGGGGCCAGCAAAAACAGCGTCAATTATCTCCGTCGCTGGGGCGACCACGGGAGCCGCAGCTTCAGCCAGCGCACACGTCTCGAAGTCACCTTTACACCTATCGGCCAGAAATTCTACCTCTTTGCCAGTCACGGAACGCTACGAGAATTTCGCGCTAGAAAGCGCCGCAAATGCCGTGGCTCGAGTCCGAGGTTGCTTTTGTTGCGCTCAAAAAACCATTACCCGCTCATTGCGGGTACAAAACGCAATCATCAAAACTGACCGGTTTTGCACTAGGGGCTTTGCATGATCACTAGGAAATTTGTTCCCGTGGTGTGCAGCCTTGGAGATTGCAAAACAAGAGTTTTTCGGCGCCCCGTTGTTAAGAACACTGTTAAGTCTATGGTTCCAGTGTCCGTGTTTGTGCACTATCGCGACCACGCCATTGTCCAATGCCTAGGAACAAAATTCAGTGACCCTACCACGCATTTGGACTGTTCGTCTAAAGTCGGATGGCGCGAATCGAGCATGGCCGGCTGGAGAAAAGCGCCGGGAAAACAAGTGCGTGCGTTGACCCGCCATGTTGACAGCCTGATTAGCCGCTTGGTCGCCGCCGATCGCGACGCCTCCGCTCGCCACTTCGATCTAAGAGGGTCAAGCTCTTCGGGCGCTTCGAGTAATACGGCCCAAAATGCACGGGTTTGGTTGGGACCCGATGAAATTTCGAATAAAGCGATATTTCGAGTAAAGCGATTTCGTTCTAATGCGGGATTGCTGTATTTATATTTTACGAACGATATTTATTTCTGAAGCGCATTTATTTAGGCGTGTGCAAAGAATTTATGAGAATGCAATTCATTCTCTAAAACCTTTTTTGTAGCGGCCTATGAAGAATGGCACATGCCTTCGCTTTGTGATGCAGTCCTTGTAGTGGTTGGAGAGAGAGAGAAATCACTTTATTTTCAAGCAAGTTGGCTAGGAGCGCGTGGTGGCGCGACTCGGTCAACGAGGAGTAGTTGCACACCCAGTTGCCCGCTGGCCAGCGCGTCCTCCCTCTGCTGGGGGTTAAGAGGACAGGCCCAGATGACGTGGGTTAGCATGCCCAGGGAGTCACAGAGGGGACGGTTGGGTGAAGGGAACTCAGAGGGATAGGTCTTGTGGAGGAGGGACCGACTGGCGAGGGAGTTTGTCTGAAGGAGTCACCATAGTCGCTCCAGAGCGTTGGTGAGGGTTGTGTGGGCAGGGGGATAGCGGCGGCGGGAGAGGCGCTACTGCTCCGTGATTTCTTGGTACGAGAGAAGTCGATGGGGGGTCGACCGAGCACCGTGGTGGGGAGCAGGAGCGAGCCCAGCACGGCTGGCAAGTTCTCGTGCTGCTTTGTGGGCCGCCTCGTTGCCTCCAACCCTAGTGTGGGCCGGGGTCCAGGGGGATTTTGGAGGAGAATTTTGAGTGCGGTAGCCTAAATGCTACCGCGAATGAAGTTTTGAACGGCCGTCTTCGAATCAGTAATTATAATGTGTGGTTAAGGCCTGGTGATAACAGCCAGGGATATTGCCGCCTCCCCCGCCGTTGCGGGGTAAGATGTCCGTACGGTGAGGGAGGTGACTGGGGGAGAGTTGGGGTGGGTAACTACTGCCAGATCGAAGCCGTCCGCGTGTCGGTACTCTGCGGCGTCTACATTCATGGTGGTGGAGGAGATGGGGTATTTATCTGTAACCGCCGGGGCTCGCTGGCACCTGCGCTCTGCGTGATGTTACTGGGTGCATGTTGCGCGGCAGGGGACGTATGCGGAGGCAGTCTCGGATGTCTCGAGGCAGCGAAGCTTCGCGTTCTACTATTACCGGGGTGCCAATTCGTAAGCGGTGAAGAATGTGCCGACCTGTGTAAGTGGTAGAGAGGCGGCGTACCTGATTAATACGATGGGCCTCTAGTAGCTAGTGGGCAGTGTTGTATACTCCCAACGAGGCAAGTCTGGCAGTGGGCGAGTGGAGGGGGATTTGCAATGCTGCCTTGTATGCCTTTCGGATAAAGCAGTCAATTTTGTCTATGTCGGAGGGGGTAAGCTTAAGGTAGGGGAGAGAGTTCGTGATCCGACCTGATGATAAAAGACGGATTCGTTGTCTCCTTAAGCCCGCGGTGACGGCTAGCGAGTCGACGAATTAGGTTAATCGTTTGATTTACTTGAGAGTTAAGTAGGGAAAGGAATTGACCGTTAGCTCGATTGCGTTGTATAACGACGCCTGGCACCTTCAGGGTTCGCCCCTTTGGGGTGATCCGGTTGCCGAGGGAAACTTGTACGTTCGGTGAACCACGGCAAGTCATCCTAAACAGCGCTTAACAAAACAACGACGAGAAGGGACACAAGACGGCGCTGACTCTTAACTAAAAGTTTAATCGCAAGAAAACACACATATATTCGGTCATACACCACACGTGTCTGTAAACGTCATCACTGCGCAGCAGTGCGTCAAACAATCTTATCGTGGCCTACTTCCCCCAAACAAAACACAACCTAAGGCATCGTCTTCGACATGAAGGCAAGTTCCTTATCATACAGTGTCACAGAAGCATGACTAATGCACTTCTTTTCACTTTTTCTTATATGGAACACCTCTACCAACTCTCTTGTCAAGTCGTCATTGTGGCGCCAAAGAATACACTGGGTTGCATTTTTCTTTACCGCTTTCCTCGTGGGCCTTGCAGTGACGAGTGACATGTGCAAAAGGATTATTCTTGAGTGAAGCACGGTGCTCCATCAGCCGTACATTTACGCACCTGCCTGATTGGCCGATGTACACATCACCACATGAAAACGGCAAAGAGTACACTATGCCCGTCGAGCAGGGAACAAAAGGTGACACATGTTTCACACTGCACCCGGTGCCAGCTTTCTGTCTTGACAGCTTGTTTTCCACCATTTTACATATTCGCCCAAGTTTATTCGGTGCCGAAAACACAACCCGAACCCCGTAACGACCGCCACGATAAGATTGTTTGCCACGATAAGATTGTAGGCCACGATAAGATTGTTTGACGCACTGCTGCGCAGTGATGACGTTTACAGACACGTGTGGTGTATGACCGTATATATGTGTGTGTTTTCTTCCAATTAAAGTTTTAGTTGAGAGTCAGCGCCATCTTGTGTCCCTTCTTCTCGTCGTTGTTTTGTTAAGCGCTGTTTAGGATGGACGGATACCAACTAGCCCAGCTGTCGATTCTGTTGAACCACGGCAAGACCGGGCAGGCAGAGTGAACAGGGCAGATTTTTCTGGAGGAAAGGATAACCCAACGAGCTGCGCCTCTGTCTCCACAGTATGGGCACCTTGTTGAAGGATGGATTCTGTCTGAGCATCGCTACCTCCAGGTGCCCACATCGTAATGTCGTCGGCATACAGACTGTATCTGAGGCCAGATACCGAATCTAGCTTTGTGGGGATCTTCAGGATTTCTAAATTGAACAGAAGAGGGGGCAATGCTGAACCTTGGGGTGTACCTATGGAAGGAAGGTGGATACAATCAGAACGGAGCTCCCATAGCTGGAGTACGGTGGTGCGTGCAGTGAGAAATCACGTACGTAGTTATAAATGCGCTCTCCGGGTGGATAGACTCTAGGCCTCTGAGGGTGGTACTATGGGAGACTAAATCGAATGCTTTCGTCAAATCGAGTGCAAGGATCGAAACTGCGTCGTGCTTAGGTGTTGGGAAATTTTATCTTGATGTAGCTGGAGGAGGACATCTGGGGTGGACAGTTTAGGTTTAAACCCCAGAACTGGGGGGGGGGGGTAGGCCTCCGTGCTCGTGATGCGAGCGGTTAGTCTGTTAAGGATTACGTGTTCTTGCCCATGTACGAAGTAAGAAATATGGGGCGAATGTGTTCGATGGTAAGAGGTTGACCTCGTTTAGGCATTAATGTTATGGAGGCATGTTTCCATGTGGGTATAGGGTGCCTTGAGCCCAGTAATAATTGAAGTAAGCAGTTAGGGCCGTAATAGAAGGATCGTCTAGGTTGTGGAGAAGTTAGCTGGTCACGTCATCTGCACCGGTTGTGGACCCTAACCGAATCAGTAGGAGAGCGCTTCTCACTTTTGTTTCTGTGATAGGTGCATCCAGGGTTTCATTAGGTGAGCTGCGGTATGACACAAGTGGAATCGAGGTACTGGTGGGGATGTATTGCATGCTCAGTGGGCGCAGGAGTTGTTGGTTATCCCCAGAGAAGTTCTGTAATATAACTGTGAGGCGGTTGCGTTGTTCCGTCTTAGAGCCCGTCGGATCTAGGAGGTGCCTTAGGAGGGACCAAGTAGGCCGTCACAGATCTCACACTATAGGTTGCGGGTAACCTCAACTGAGTACTTAAGCATTTCTGCTTCGAGATGAGCTACCATAAGAAGTTTTCTGTTATGATTTCGATTCCGCCAGCGGCTCTGTATGCCCCAGTACGCTGCTCAAAGATGTTATAGGTGTGGGTCCAGTTTCCGCCGGGATGCATGGATCAATGGGTGTGCTGTTTTGCCGGACATAAGCTAACATTTGCTGCACCCAGCACTCGAGACCTAGCTGTGAAATTTATGGGTCGTCATGATCACGCCCCACTTCTATGAATTTGTC